>NC_090651.1:375959956-376259956 GCF_040937935.1 Hyperolius riggenbachi
TTAGGGCCTGGTGTCCCCGAAAGACACTACCTGGGTCACAACCTTGTGCCTGTTGCACTGCACCTGTAGTCCTGCACCTGTGCCTTTGATTCCTCTTGTTCCTTACTTTGTTGTTCCTAATCACTTGCACAAGACCCTTGGAGCCATGGGTGAAGGACACCTTCACTGGTCGGTGAGAGGCCTAGCCTTTTCACTGACCTGTGTCCTTCATCCATGGCTCAGAGGGTCCTGTGCCAGTGGTTAGGTTTTAGAAGCACTAATAATTTAGGGACTGGTGTCCCCGAAAGACACTACCTGGGTCACAACCTTGTGCCTGTTGCACTGCACCTGTAGTCCTGCACCTGTGCCTTTGATTCCTCTTGTTCCTTACTTTGTTGTTCCTAACCACTTGCACAAGACCCTTTGAACCATGGATGAAGGACACCTTGACTGGTCGGTGAGAGGCCTAGCCTTTTCACTGACCTGTGTCCTTCACCCATGGCTCAGAGGGTCCTGTGCCAGTGGTTAGGTTTTTAAAGCACTTCAATTTTAGGGCCTGGTGTCCCCGAAAGACACTGCCTGGGTCACAACCTTGTGCCTGTTGCACTGCACCTGTAGTCATGCACCTCTGCCATCGGTTCCTCTTGCTCCTCACTTTGTTCTTGTTCCTAACCACTTGCACAAGACCCTTTGAACCATGGATGAAGGACACCTTGACTGGTCGGTGAGAGGCCTAGCCTTTTCACTGACCTGTGTCCTTCACCCATGGCTCAGAGGGTCCTGTGCCAGTGGTTAGGTTTTTAAAGCACTTCAATTTTAGGGCCTGGTGTCCCCGAAAGACACTGCCTGGGTCACAACCTTGTGCCTGTTGCACTGCACCTGTAGTCATGCACCTCTGCCATCGGTTCCTCTTGCTCCTCACTTTGTTCTTGTTCCTAACCACTTGCACAAGACCCTTTGAACCATGGATGAAGGACACCTTGACTGGTCGGTGAGAGGCCTAGCCTTTTCACTGACCTGTGTCCTTCACCCATGGCTCAGAGGGTCCTGTGCCAGTGGTTAGGTTTTTAAAGCACTTCAATTTTAGGGCCTGGTGTCCCCGAAAGACACTGCCTGGGTCACAACCTTGTGCCTGTTGCACTGCACCTGTAGTCATGCACCTCTGCCATCGGTTCCTCTTGCTCCTCACTTTGTTCTTGTTCCTAACCACTTGCACAAGACCCTTTGAACCATGGATGAAGGACACCTTGACTGGTCGGTGAGAGGCCTAGCCTTTTCACTGACCTGTGTCCTTCACCCATGGCTCAGAGGGTCCTGTGCCAGTGGTTAGGTTTTTAAAGCACTTCAATTTTAGGGCCTGGTGTCCCCGAAAGACACTGCCTGGGTCACAACCTTGTGCCTGTTGCACTGCACCTGTAGTCATGCACCTCTGCCATCGGTTCCTCTTGCTCCTCACTTTGTTCTTGTTCCTAACCACTTGCACAAGACCCTTTGAACCATGGATGAAGGACACCTTGACTGGTCGGTGAGAGGCCTAGCCTTTTCACTGACCTGTGTCCTTCACCCATGGCTTAGAGGGTCCTGTGCCAGTGGTTAGGTTTTTAAAGCACTTCAATTTTAGGGCCTGGTGTCCCCGAAAGACACTGCCTGGGTCACAACCTTGTGCCTGTTGCACTGCACCTGTAGTCATGCACCTCTGCCATCGGTTCCTCTTGCTCCTCACTTTGTTCTTGTTCCTAACCACTTGCACAAGACCCTTTGAACCATGGATGAAGGACACCTTGACTGGTCGGTGAGAGGCCTAGCCTTTTCACTGACCTGTGTCCTTCATCCATGGCTCAGAGGGTCCTGTGCCAGTGGTTAGGTTTTAGAAGCACTAATAATTTAGGGCCTGGTGTCCCCGAAAGACACTACCTGGGTCACAACCTTGTGCCTGTTGCACTGCACCTGTAGTCCTGCACCTGTGCCTTTGATTCCTCTTGTTCCTTACTTTGTTGTTCCTAACCACTTGCACAAGACCCTTTGAACCATGGATGAAGGACACCTTGACTGGTCGGTGAGAGGCCTAGCCTTTTCACTGACCTGTGTCCTTCACCCATGGCTCAGAGGGTCCTGTGCCAGTGGTTAGGTTTTTAAAGCACTTCAATTTTAGGGCCTGGTGTCCCCGAAAGACACTGCCTGGGTCACAACCTTGTGCCTGTTGCACTGCACCTGTAGTCATGCACCTCTGCCATCGGTTCCTCTTGCTCCTCACTTTGTTCTTGTTCCTAACCACTTGCACAAGACCCTTTGAACCATGGATGAAGGACACCTTGACTGGTCGGTGAGAGGCCTAGCCTTTTCACTGACCTGTGTCCTTCACCCATGGCTCAGAGGGTCCTGTGCCAGTGGTTAGGTTTTTAAAGCACTTCAATTTTAGGGCCTGGTGTCCCCGAAAGACACTGCCTGGGTCACAACCTTGTGCCTGTTGCACTGCACCTGTAGTCATGCACCTCTGCCATCGGTTCCTCTTGCTCCTCACTTTGTTCTTGTTCCTAACCACTTGCACAAGACCCTTTGAACCATGGATGAAGGACACCTTGACTGGTCGGTGAGAGGCCTAGCCTTTTCACTGACCTGTGTCCTTCACCCATGGCTTAGAGGGTCCTGTGCCAGTGGTTAGGTTTTTAAAGCACTTCAATTTTAGGGCCTGGTGTCCCCGAAAGACACTGCCTGGGTCACAACCTTGTGCCTGTTGCACTGCACCTGTAGTCATGCACCTCTGCCATCGGTTCCTCTTGCTCCTCACTTTGTTCTTGTTCCTAACCACTTGCACAAGACCCTTTGAACCATGGATGAAGGACACCTTGACTGGTCGGTGAGAGGCCTAGCCTTTTCACTGACCTGTGTCCTTCACCCATGGCTTAGAGGGTCCTGTGCCAGTGGTTAGGTTTTTAAAGCACTTCAATTTTAGGGCCTGGTGTCCCCGAAAGACACTGCCTGGGTCACAACCTTGTGCCTGTTGCACTGCACCTGTAGTCATGCACCTCTGCCATCGGTTCCTCTTGCTCCTCACTTTGTTCTTGTTCCTAACCACTTGCACAAGACCCTTTGAACCATGGATGAAGGACACCTTGACTGGTCGGTGAGAGGCCTAGCCTTTTCACTGACCTGTGTCCTTCACCCATGGCTCAGAGGGTCCTGTGCCAGTGGTTAGGTTTTTAAAGCACTTCAATTTTAGGGCCTGGTGTCCCCGAAAGACACTACCTGGGTCACAACCTTGTGCCTTTTGCACTGCACCTGTAGTCCTGCTCCTCTGCCATCGGTTCCTCTTGCTCCTCACTTTGTTCTTGTTCCTAATCACTTGCACAAGACCCTTGGAGCCATGGATGAAGGACACCTTGACTGGTCGGTGAGAGGCCTAGCCTTTTCACTGACCTGTGTCCTTCATCCATGGCTCAGAGGGTCCTGTGCCAGTGGTTAGGTTTTTGAAGCACTTCAATTTATTAGGGCCTGGTGTCCCCGAAAGACACTTGGGCAGCTATGCCCTGCAACTCTTCCAGCACAAAGTTGGTGGTTGGTGTTCCTTAAAACTGACCGGGCTATACCATAGATATGTTATTTTTTTGTCTTCCATGTTGGAAGAATGTTTCCATGTTGGAAAGTGGTTGTTTTTGCAATAAAAAAAATTGTTTTTACATACCTCAGTGTGATGAGTAGTTGTTCTTGTGGTGTGACTGCTCTCCTGAACGTGGTATCCTTCTTCCTAAGGTCATCCTTCACCATCTCCAAAAGGGTATCAAACCTGTCAGGAGATGTAAAGGAAGAAGCTGTAAAGTATGTTGTGGGACAAGGTGTTGGGTGGAGGATGGGGGAGGTGTGTTTACAGAGGTTTGGGAGTGTTGTGGAGGGTGGGGGTGTAGTGTATAGCTAGGTATACAGGGGTGTGGGGGTCAGGGTGGTGTGTTTAGCTAGGTATACAGGGATGAGGTGTTGTGGGGGTGAGGGTGGGGTGTTTAGGAATGGTGGGGGTTGGTGTATTTAGGCCTATATACTTACAGGGGAATAGACATCCGAGTGTAGCTGTAGAACTTCTGTGGGTGTCGTCTGAGGTCCCGGTAGAGGGCCTGGAACTCTCCCTTCCTCTGCCTCCTGGCTAGTAGAGGGTGCACCCACCATCTCCTGCGAGGAGCACGCCTTCTCCCCACATAGTAGTAGGTAAACAACAGGAAGGAGAGAATTCCCAGGTAATAAGCGTAAAAAATGACTGGATCCATGGTCCCAACTGCTGTCTCTGTATCCAAGGATGGTCTCCACACGTCCAGCTGTCTCCAACAATGACCCCAGAGCTTCTGCTGACCTCCCAGAACCCCAGGTATTTATACAGGTTGTTATCTCTTTAAGAATCCGGATCCGGACCGCAACCGTGTTCATACCGCACGGAAACCGTATGCAACCGGACCGGATCCGGACCGGATCCGGACAGGAACCGTACGGTTCAGGTCCGATCCGGCTCCGGTGCGGTCCGGACATCCGGTGCGGTTTTTGCAAAACCGCAAGTGTGAACGGGGCCTAAGATAGCTCCAAATTGGGAAGAAATCTGTAAGTACATCTCTAGAATAACCAAAATTCGAGTTTCTCCTGAACCATTACATTGCCTGCTGGGTGAAGTGACGACCCTAGCTCCTACTAGAGCTCAAAGGTCTCTATTGGGATTATTACTATTCTACTACAGAAAAAGCATTTATTACAGTGGAAGCAACCAGATCCTCCATCACTCTCCTATTGGAAAAGTCTTATAAATTCATCACTACACCTGTATAAGGCAGCGTACATTGCCAGAGGTTGCCCAACCAAATTCCAGAGAGTATGGGGTGTATGGATAAAGAACCGAGAAACAGTTTCGTCAGATTGAAATATCATCCTAACTTAAATCGTTATGTTTGATGAATACTGGGGTTTTGTCAGTTAATTAGTGTTTGAGATTGTATGAGGGTTCACTGTTTCTTTCTCACGGGATGGGAGTGGAGAGGAAGGGGTGTTTATAATAATAAAGGTACGCACATGCTAAAAAAGTAATGTGTTCAGTTGTGATATGACACATTAGTACACTGTATGCATTCAGATAACAAAATCTGTATTTAAATTGCCATTGTTTGTACCGTTGCTGTCTAATGCGCAGCTTCCTTTACTGACGTCTTCTTGATGGTTGTATGTTATAATCCCCAATTGTATGTTTCTGGGGACTGTTGAATTTATTTGTTTGTTCTCTTTTTCTTAAAAAAATAAAAAGAAACTTTAAAATAAAAAAATAAATAAAAAAAAGAGTTGATGGGAAGATGGATGGAGCCAAATACAGGGCAAACTTGGAAGAAAACCTCTTGGAGACTGCAAAAGACTTGAGACTGGGGCGGAGGTTCACCTTCCAGCAGGACAACAACACTAAACATAAAGCCAGGGCAACAATGGAATGGTTTAAAACAAAACATATCTATGTGTTAGAATGGCCCAGTCAAAGTCCAGATTTAAATCCAATCGAAAATCTGTGGCAAGGTCTGAAAACTGCTGTTCACAAACGCTGTCCATCTAATCTGACTGAGCTGGAGCTGTTTTGCAAAGAAGAATGGGCAAGGGTTTCAGTCTCTAGATGTGCAAAGCTGGTAGAGACATACCCTAAAACAGGGGTCCCCAACCTGGGGGCCGTGGCCCCCTTGGTGGTCCCTGGGCAGTTTTCTGAGGGGCCGAGTGTATATACTACACTCACAATCGGAGGAAAAAAGGCAGGAGGGGGACTGCCGCCACCACTAACCACGACCCCCAAATCCCCGCCCCCCTCCCCCGGGCCCCAGAGAAAACTTTGGTCGGTATAGGGGGCCCCGGGCTCAGAAAGGTTGGGGACCCCTGCCCTAAAAGACTGGCAGCTGTAATTGCAGCAAAAGGTGGTTCTACAAAGTATTGACTCAGGGGGATGAATAATTACGCACACCCCACTTTGCAGTTTTTTATTTTGTTAAAAAATGTTTGGAATCATGTATGATTTTCGTTCCACTTCTCACATGTACACCGCTTTGTATTGGTCTTTCACGTGGAATTCCAATAAAATTGATGCATGTTTGTGGCAGTAATGTGACAAAATGTGGAAAACTTCAAGGGGGCCGAATACTTTTGCAACCCACTGTAGTACTGCAGTCAGTGCTAGTAGTCGTTTCTACAGAACTGCTGTGCTGTGAGCAGTGCCAGTGTGACAGTTAGTGTGCACTAGTGTCTTCTCCTCTGCTGTCTGACTGTCACTCGGCACTTGGCACGTGTCACGTGAAACTTGGCACGTGCCGGAATCGATGAAATTCAAAATTCCTCCAGAATTTTGTGAGTAGGTTCAGAATTTAATTAGATTGAAAATCTGGCCATTCAGACCATCCTTAGTAGTATAGCATATTTGCATTTTACCTTGGTATGCAATAAAACAGAATGTTGTCATTCATTTGTATTTACTTTCCACATAAGCATATAAACAGTAGTTACATAGTTTGTCTAACTTGAAAGAAGGCAGACATACATATAAATTTAAATGCAGGATCAAAGTGCACATTTACACCTCCAATTCATAAAGGGTTGTTAGCAAAGCTAAGAGGAAATTGTAAAAACAGAAAATGCTCCTGAGATGAGTGATACAGCTGTGGGTTAGCTAACTGCCTCTATTTTTGGACTAGGGGAGTGCTAACAGTTTATAAAAAGGCTCCCTATTTGTGACAGGAGTCTATTACACCTCAATTGAGATGGTAGACTTTTTGAATTGTTTTAAAGGAATTGATTGTCAAGACGTTAGCACAAGAGTCCTTTTCAAAAAGGGGTAAGTAACATGCAAGCAAATTGAAAATGTGAATGGGCATCTGGGGTGGAGTAGGGGGTGATGGTTAGTGTTGGGCGAACACCTAGATGTTCGGGTTCGCGAACGTTCGCCGAACATCGCCGCGATTTTCGGGTGTTCGCGCCGTACTCCGAACATAATGGAAGTCAATGGGGACCCGAACTTTCGTGCTTTGTAAAGCTTCCTTACATGCTACATACCCCAAATTTGCAGGGTATGTGCACCTTGGGAGTGGGTACAAGAGGGAAAAAAATATTTGAAAAACAGCTTATAGTTTTTGAGAAAATTGATTGTAAAGTTTCAATGTAAAGTTTCAGTACACAGAGTGGCAGTAAACACAATGCTATATAGTGTGGCTGAGCGAGCGGTGTACTACTATTCCCAGCAGACACAAAGTGGCAGTAAACACAATGCTATATAGTGTGACTGAGCGAGCGGTGTAGTACTGTTCCCAGCAGACACAGAGTGGCAGTAAACAGAATGCTATATAGTGTGGCTGAGCGAGGTACACAGAGTGGCAGTAAACAGAATGCTATATAGTGTGGCTGAGCGAGCGGTGTACTACTATTCCCAGCAGACACAGAGTGGCAGTAAACAGAATGCTATATAGTGTGGCTGAGCGAGGTACACTGAGTGGCAGTAAACACAATGCTATATAGTGTGGCTGAGCGAGCGGTGTAGTACTGTTCCCAGCAGACACAGAGTGGCAGTAAACAGAATGCTATATAGTGTGGCTGAGCGAGGTACACAGAGTGGCAGTAAACAGAATGCTATATAGTGTGGCTGAGCGAGCGGTGTACTACTATTCCCAGCAGACACAAAGTGGCAGTAAACACAATGCTATATAGTGTGACTGAGCGAGCGGTGTAGTACTGTTCCCAGCAGACACAGAGTGGCAGTAAACAGAATGCTATATAGTGTGGCTGAGCGAGGTACACAGAGTGGCAGTAAACAGAATGCTATATAGTGTGGCTGAGCGAGCGGTGTACTACTATTCCCAGCAGACACAGAGTGGCAGTAAACAGAATGCTATATAGTGTGGCTGAGCGAGGTACACTGAGTGGCAGTAAACACAATGCTATATAGTGTGGCTGAGCGAGCGGTGTACTACTATTCCCAGCAGACACAGAGTGGCAGTAAACAGAATGCTATATAGTGTGGCTGACCGAGGTACACAGAGTGGCAGTAAACACAATGCTATATAGTGTGGCTGAGCGAGCGGTGTACTACTATTCCCAGCAGCGACACAATGACTGGGGGGACCCTGGCTAGCGTGGCTGGAGCGCGAACTACCCTGCCTGCCTACCCAAAGCTAAACCCACAGACAAATGGCGGAGATATGACGTGGTTCGGGTATTTATTTACCCGAACCACGTGACAGTTCGGCCAATCAGAGCGCGTTCGGGTCCGAACCACGTGACCCGTTCGGCCAATCACAGCGCTAGCCGAACGTTCGAGGAACGTTCGGCCATGCGCTCTTAGTTCAGCCATGCGGCCGAACGGTTTGGCCGAACACCATCAGGTGTTCGGCCGAACTCGAACATCACCCGAACAGGGTGATGTTCTGCAGAACCCGAACAGTGGCGAACACTGTTCGCCCAACACTAGTGATGGTGAGTTCCACAAGACATTACTTCTAGGAGATCATTTTTTAATGTTCTTCAAGAAAAAAAGAATTCTATTGCATTCTGGAATGGAAAAAGTACCAAAAAGGAGGTAACAAGTATATTGTATTTTCTTGCTTGCTGTTGGCTTGAAAGGTATTTTATTTATAATGTAAAAATATCACTTAGGAGAAAACATAAAAGAGAAAAAGTAAATTAGTTTGAACCCTTAGGCCCAGATGTAATTTACTTTGTCTGCTAGGTGATATTTTCACAACGTTTAAATACAATGGCCTCGATTCATAAAAGTGCTGTCGGGAAGGTAACGTCGAGCGGGGAAACACCGCTGTCAGTATTTCAGCCTTCTGGGTGGTAATTCATAAAAATGTTTCTAGTTGTGATAGGAGTGCGGAGATATTCCGCTGTAGGCTGGCGTTAGGCTGTCAGGAGACATGCGGAAACAGGAGAAGCAGGCGGAATCCCTCCGTGCGGTGTTCTCTCTGCAGCTGCTTGGGAGGTCTGTCCCATTTACTGCAATGTATTCCGCACGCTTCTCGCCACATCAGAGGTAGCGGTAATACCCGTCCGCATACCACTACCTCTAATCTTTATGAATTACCATTTGTTACTTTTGTTAAGATAATCACCGCGCAAGGCGGTGATTTATCACTCTGCTCGCGAATGTCGGCTTTTCATGCGGAAATAGCCTTTATGAATACATATTTTGCTGTGTGGTCGGTAAAGTGAGCGGTTTTCTGCATTTCCGAATGCGGGAATGCTTTATGAATCGAGGCCAATGCCCTTTAAACCACCAGCAAGCAAACAAATACTCAAAATAATTTTGAAAGTATTTTTTCATCTAGTTTTGGTACTTTTTCCATTGGAATGTGCTAAAAGGTTATTTTAAATTGAAAATGAAAAAATATCACCTAGGAGAAAACTCAGGAGAAAAAGTAAATTGCATATGGGCCCTGTGGCTTCCCTTTAAGCCACCAGCAAGCAAGTAAATACTCAAAATACTTTTATTACTTTTCCACTTACTTTTTGATACTTCTTAAGTTGACACATGCTGAAAGGGTATTTTAAAGAGAGAATGAACATTTTTATCCTAGGAGAAAAAGTTAATTGCATATGGGCCTTAGTGCTCTACATAGTCCTTAAAGGGGAACTGAAGAGAGAGGTATATGGAGGCTGCCATGTTTATTTCCTTTTAAGTAATACCAGTTGCCTTGTTTCTGGTTGTATTCAGCTACTACTGCAGAGAAATAGACCAGCAGGGCTGCCAGGCAACTGGTATTGATTAAAAGGACATAAATATGGCAGCCTCTGTTTACCTCTTACTTCAGTTCCACTTTAAAGGAAGGTACTTATACAATTCAGCTTTTTTTTGTGTGTAACCAGCCTACAGAACTGATTTACTAAGCAATCAAAGGGTCACTAGAACTGAGTGATGGTGCATAAGACATTATGGGCCATATGCAATTTTTTTTCTCCTAAGAGATAATTTTTCATCTTCGACTTCAAAAGAAAAAGTACCAAAAAGAAGGTGTAAAGGTACTATTAAAATTATTTTCAGTATTTTTTTTTGTGCTGGTAGTTTAAAAGACATTTTATTTAATTTTATTTAAAAAGACACTGAAGCGAGACTAAATCTCGCTTCAGGTCTTATGTATAGCAGGGGCACATGTGCCCCTGCTAAAACGCCGCCATCCCGCGGCTTAACGGGGGTCCCTTCACCCCCAACCCACCCCCCGCAAAAGATGGTCGGAAAATGGTCGCTGGCTGTCTCTCTTCCTGGAGGCAGGGCTAACGGCTGCAGCCCTGCCTCCCAGTGCGTCTGTCAGACGCGTATCTCCGCCTCTCCCCCGCCCCTCTCAGTGAAGGAAGACTGAGAGGGGCGGGGGAGAGGCGGAGATACGCGTCTGACAGACGCGCATGAGGCAGGGCTGCGGCGGTTAGCCCTGCCCCAACCAGGAAGCGCTCCCCCGCTGCACGGAGGGGGTTTGGGGGGACAGGGACCCCCGTTAAGCCGCGCTATAGCAGCGTTTTAGCAGGGGCACACGTGCCCCTGCTATATATGAGGTCTGAAGCGAGATCTATTCTCGCTTCAGACTCTCTTTAAGTTGTGAATATATCCTCTAGGAGAGAACTCAGGTGAAAAAGTGAATTGCATATGGTTTTATGGCACTTAATCAATTACCATTTTTTTCCAAAATGATCTCTTAGGAGAATTATTTTTTTATCTTTTCTTTAAAATAACTTTTCAGCATCCTAAAATTAAATGCTCCCGTCAGGGCCAGTCGGCGCAGACGCAGTCCGCGTGTTTGCCTGTCGCACTACCATTGGCAGGAGCGCTCTGCGTCTGCAGTATGCTCCCAGCCACAGTCTGTGCTGCCAGGCTGTGCATGCGCAGTCGGCTTTGGACTGGAGGACTTTCTGGGGTCAATTGCAGAAGAACCCGGAGGCGGAGGAGGACGGCGAGGGAGCAATACACCTGGAGAGGGCTGGGGGTAGCCCCAGTTGTGTATATTTTTTTTCTTTAGTGCCCATTAGTGTTGGGCGAACAGTGTTCGCCACTGTTCGGGTTCTGCAGAACATCACCCTGTTCGGGTGATGTTCGAGTTCGGCCGAACACCTGACGGTGCTCGGCCAAACCGTTCGGCCATATGGCCGAACTAAGAGCGCATGGCCGAACGTTCCCCGAACGTTCGGCTAGCGCTGTGATTGGCCGAACGGGTCACGTGGTTCGGACCCGAACGCGCTCTGATTGGCCGAACTGTCACGTGGTTCGGGTAAATAAATACCCGAACCACGTCATATCTCCGCCATTTGTCTGTGGGTTTAGCTTTGGGTAGGCAGGCAGGGTAGTTCGCGCTCCAGCCACGCTAGCCAGGGTCCCCCCCAGTCATTGTGTGTCGCTGCTGGGAATAGTAGTACACCGCTCGCTCAGCATTCTGTTTACTGCCACTCTGTGTACCTCGCTCAGCCACACTATATAGCATTCTGTTTACTGCCACTCTGTGTCTGCTGGGAATAGTAGTACACCGCTTGCACAGCCACACTATATAGCATTCTGTTTACTGCCACTCTGTGTACCTCGCTCAGCCACACTATATAGCATTCTGTTTACTGCCACTCTGTGTCTGCTGGGAATAGTGGTACACCGCTCGCTCAGCCACACTATATAGCATTCTGTTCACTGTTCTGTGTCTGCTTGGAATAGTGGTACACCGCTCGTTCAGCCACACTATATAGCATTCTGTGTACTGTTCTGTGTCTGCTGGGAACAGTAGTACACCGCTCGTTCAGCCACACTATATAGCATTCTGTGTACTGTTCTGTGTCTGCTGGGAACAGTAGTACACCGCTCGCTCAGCCACACTATATAGCATTCTGTTCACTGTTCTGTGTCTGCTGGGAATAGTGGTACACCGCTCGCTCAGCCACACTATATAGCATTCTGTTCACTGTTCTGTGTCTGCTGGGAATAGTGGTACACCGCTCGCTCAGCCACACTATATAGCATTCTGTTTACTGTTCTGTGTCTGCTGGGAATAGTGGTACACCGCTCGCTCATCCACACTATATAGCATTCTGTTCACTGTTCTGTGTCTGCTGGGAATAGTGGTACACCGCTCGCTCAGCCACACTATATAGCATTCTGTTCACTGTTCTGTGTCTGCTGGGAATAGTGGTACACCGCTCGCTCAGCCACACTATATAGCATTCTGTTTACTGCCACTCTGTGTACCTCGCTCAGCCACACTATATAGCATTCTGTTTACTGCCACTCTGTGTCTGCTGGGAATAGTGGTACACCGCTCGCTCAGCCACACTATATAGCATTCTGTTCACTGTTCTGTGTCTGCTTGGAATAGTGGTACACCGCTCGCTCAGCCACACTATATAGCATTCTGTTTACTGTTCTGTGTCTGCTGGGAATAGTGGTACACCGCTCGCTCAGCCACACTATATAGCATTCTGTTCACTGTTCTGTGTCTGCTGGGAATAGTGGTACACCGCTCGCTCAGCCACACTATATAGCATTCTGTTTACTGTTCTGTGTCTGCTGGGAACAGTAGTACACCGCTCGCTCAGCCAGAGTATATAGCATTGTGTTTACTGCCACTCTGTGTACACCGCTCAGCCAGACTATATACCATTGTTTACTGACACTCTGTGTACACCACTCAGCCACACTATATACCATTGTTTACTGACACTCTGTGTACACCGCTCAGCCAGACTATATACCATTGTTTACTGCCACTCTGATTCTGCTGGGAACAGTAGTACACCGCTCGCTCAGCCAGACTATATACCATTGTTTACTGACACTCTGTGTACACCGCTCAGCCAGACTATATACCATTGTTTACTGACACTCTGTGTACACCACTCAGCCACACTATATACCATTGTTTACTGACACTCTGTGTACACCGCTCAGCCAGACTATATACCATTGTTTACTGCCACTCTGATTCTGCTGGGAACAGTAGTACACCGCTCGCTCAGCCAGACTATATACCATTGTTTACTGACACTATATAGCAGACTATATAGCATTGTGTGTACACCGCTCAGCCAGACTATATACCATTGTTTACTGACACTCTGTGTACACCGCTCAGCCAGACTATATACCATTGTTTACTGCCACTCTGATTCTGCTGGGAACAGTAGTACACCGCTCGCTCAGCCAGACTATATACCATTGTTTACTGACACTCTGTGTACACCGCTCAGCCAGACTATATACCATTGTTTACTGACACTATATAGCAGACTATATAGCATTGTGTGTACACCGCTCAGCCAGACTATATACCATTGTTTACTGACACTCTGTGTACACCGCTCAGCCAGACTATATACCATTGTTTACTGCCACTCTGATTCTGCTGGGAACAGTAGTACACCGCTCGCTCAGCCAGACTATATACCATTGTTTACTGACACTCTATGTACACCGCTCAGCCAGACTATATACCATTGTTTACTGCCACTCTGATTCTGCTGGGAACAGTAGTACACCGCTCGCTCAGCCAGACTATATACCATTGTTTACTGACACTCTATGTACACCGCTCAGCCAGACTATATACCATTGTTTACTGCCACTCTGATTCTGCTGGGAACAGTAGTACACCGCTCGCTCAGCCAGACTATATAGCATTGTGTTTACTGCCACTCTGTGTACACCGCTCAGCCACACTATATAGCATTGCGTACTCTGCCAGTCAGTGTGTATATTGCTGGGATCAGTAATACTCCACTCACCGTCAACCACTATATGAGCTCAACATGAGTTCCCCAGAGACCTCCGCTGTGAGCAGCACTCCCAACAACAGCAACAGCCAACGCCCCACGCAAGCTATAACATCCACCCCAGCAGCCAGTGGTCAGCAGCAGCCCTCCCCGGAGGAGAACGTTGTGTCCATCAGTCCGTCGCCAGAGCGATTAATGAGGGCTGCCATTGAGGAGATGATGGGGCCTGATGTGGAGGAGGAGGTCTGGCTCAGGCCAGCATCCCAAGTTAATGTTGAGGACGATGAGGGGTCTGTGTCTGGGGATGTTGGGGTGGCAGAGGTGGTGGGTGGGTCAGACTCAGGAGAAGAGTTGTATGATGAGGATGATGATCGGGACCATCTGTATGTGCCTCAGAGTCCGACCCCGGAAAACATGTTGTATCGTGTGTTTAGGTACTAAAATCTGCGTTCCCTCCCAGTAGTGTTGGGCGAACAGTGTTTGCCACTGTTCGGGTTCTGCAGAACATCACCCTGTTCGGGGTGACTATATAGCAGACTATATAGCATTGTGTTTAATGCCACTCTGTGTACACGGCTCAGCCACACTATATAGCATTGTGTTTACTTCCACTCTGTGTCTGCTGGGAACAGTAGTACACCGCTCACCCGCCACTGTATAGCATTGTGCTCTGTGTCACTGCTGACAATAGTGGTACACCGCTCACCCACCACTGTATAGCATTTCTGTACTGCCACTGTACTGCTGCCAGTCAGCGTGTACTTTAAGGATAAGTGAAATGAGGAAGAAATCCGGTGAAAGAGGGAGGGGCAAGGGAAGAGGTGTTTCCCCTGACGGTTCACGTACAGGCCACAGGGGAGCACCCAAGAAAACCCACTCAATACTGCCCATGTTGTCCAGGACAACAACCCTCACAGATCCAAAAGAACAGGACCAGATAATTACTTGGATGACCTCTCAAGCGTCCAGCAGTGGGTTAAGCAGCACCAGCACATCACGCACGAGGTCCGAGTCCTCAGCCAGTTAAAGTCTGGGCTTTCTTTGAAGACTGCACTGAGGATGTTACCATGGCGATTTGCAAGGTGTGCAAGACCCGCCTGAGCAGGGGGAAAAGTATTAACAACCTCTCCACCACCAGCATGAGCCGCCACATTCTATCCAAACATCCCACTCTGTGGGCAAACGCGGCAGGACAGGGTACCACCAGCAACACTGCCTCCCTTGGGTTCACCAGACTCACCACCAGACCCGCCTCAGCAGCAGCAGTAGCCCAGCCATTGCGTGGTTCACAACATTCACAAACATCAGACGATGCTGACACTGTCACTTTCCGGACTAGTGCTCTTGAGGTCTCCCAGTGTTCATCAAACACAACAACCAACAGCCCTTCGGTGTGCAGCGCTACGGTTGAGTTGTCTGTTTCTGAGATGTTTGAGCACAAGAGGAAATTGCCAGCAAATGACCCCCGGGCCGTGGCAGTAACAGCCAGCCAGCATAGCCAAGCTTCTGGCCTGCGAAATGCTGCCATATCGAGTGGTGGAGACAAACAGCTTCAAGGGCATGATGTCAGTGGCCATCCCACGTTACGTGGTTCCCAGCCGCTACCACTTTGCGCGCTCTGCAGTGCCTGAGTTGCATGAGCACGTGGTCAGCTAAATAACCCGAAGCTTGAAGAATGCCGTTGCCTGCAAGGTTCACCTCACCACTGACACCTGGACGAGTGCGTTCGGCCAGGGTCGATACATCTCCCTTACCGCGCACTGGGTGAACCTTGTGGAGCCTGGCAGCGATTCCTCACCTGCTACGGCGCGGGTGTTGCCCACGCCGCAAACAGCTGGATAACAACAGCAGCACCTACCTCTCTGACTCCTTCTCCTCCAACGCATCTCAAAGCTGTACCTCATCCGGAAATGCTAACCCAGCACCAGCAGCAGTAGGATCGTGGAAGCAGTGCAGCACAGCTGTTGGCATGCGTCAGCAAGCGTTGCTGAAGCTGATCTGCCTTGGGGATAAGCAGCACACAGGGGAGGAAATTTGGAGGGGAATAAAGGAACAGACGGATTTGTGGCTGGCACCGCTGGACCTGAAACCGGGCATGAAGCTAGACACCTGGCACGAACTGGCAATGTACGCAATAGAGGTGCTGGCTTGCCCGGCAGCCAGCGTTATGTCGGAACGCTGTTTCAGTGCTGCCGGAGGCATCATCACAGATCGGCGTATCCGCCTCTCCACAGAAAATGCAGACCGTCTGACTCAAATTAAAATGAATCAATCCTGGATTGGAAACGACTACGCAACACTCCTGGACCCCAACCAAGTAACATGACCGATGAACATCTGGGATGGTTTAGCGTTTCCGGTCCCTGTTTATTGAACCTCTCATCTGTATTACATTTATGACTGCATGGCGGCAAAAAGCATTGCTGCTATATCCGCACGCTTTTTGTCCTCATGCAAGGCCTGGGTTGTTGTGTCTCACAAAGCGTGGCCTTCTCCTCCTGCGCCTCCTCCTGTTCCATCACGTGTGCTGCTGCTGCTGCTGGGTTACCGTTGCCGCGTGGTCCCTGTTTATTGAACCTCTTATCTTTATTACATTTATGACTACATGGCGGTACAAAGCATGCTATCCGCACGCTTTTTGTCCTCATGCAAGGCCTGGGTTGTTGTGTCTCACAAAGCGTGGCCTTCTCCTCCTGCGCCTCCTCCTGTTCCATCACGTGTGCTGCTGCTGCTGCTGCTGCTGGGTTAGCGTTGCCGCGTGGTCCCTGTTTATTGAACCTCTTATCTTTATTACATTTATGACTACATGGCGGTACAAAGCATGCTATCCGCACGCTTTTTGTCCTCATGCAAGGCCTGGGTTGTTGTGTCTCACAAAGCGTGGCCTTCTCCTCCTGCGCCTCCTCCTGTTCCATCACGTGTGCTGCTGCTGCTGCTGCTGCTGCTGGGTTACCGTTGCCGCGTGGTCCCTGTTTATTGAACCTCTTATCTTTATTACATTTATGACTACATGGCGGTACAAAGCATGCTATCCGCACGCTTTTTGTCCTCATGCAAGGCCTGGGTTGTTGTGTCTCACAAAGCGTGGCCTTCTCCTCCTGCGCCTCCTCCTGTTCCATCACGTGTGCTGCTGCTGCTGCTGGGTTACCGTTGCCGCGTGGTCACTGTTTATTGAACCTCTTATCTTTATTACATTTATGACTACATGGCGGTACAAAGCATGCTATCCGCACGCTTTTTGTCCTCATGCAAGGCCTGGGTTGTTGTGTCTCACAAAGCGTGGCCTTCTCCTCCTGCGCCTCCTCCTGTTCCATCACGTGTGCTGCTGCTGCTGCTGCTGCTGGGTTAGCGTTGCCGCGTGGTCCCTGTTTATTGAACCTCTTATCTTTATTACATTTATGACTACATGGCGGTACAAAGCATGCTATCCGCACGCTTTTTGTCCTCATGCAAGGCCTGGGTTGTTGTGTCTCACAAAGCGTGGCCTTCTCCTCCTGCGCCTCCTCCTGTTCCATCACGTGTGCTGCTGCTGCTGCTGGGTTACCGTTGCCGCGTGGTCACTGTTTATTGAACCTCTTATCTTTATTACATTTATGACTACATGGCGGTACAAAGCATGCTATCCGCACGCTTTTTGTCCTCATGCAAGGCCTGGGTTGTTGTGTCTCACAAAGCGTGGCCTTCTCCTCCTGCGCCTCCTCCTGTTCCATCACGTGTGCTGCTGCTGCTGCTGCTGCTGGGTTAGCGTTGCCGCGTGGTCCCTGTTTATTGAACCTCTTATCTTTATTACATTTATGACTACATGGCGGTACAAAGCATGCTATCCGCACGCTTTTTGTCCTCATGCAAGGCCTGGGTTGTTGTGTCTCACAAAGCGTGGCCTTCTCCTCCTGCGCCTCCTCCTGTTCCATCACGTGTGCTGCTGCTGGGTTAGCGTTGCCGCGTGGTCCCTGTTTATTGAACCACTTATCTTTATTACATTTATGACTGCATGGTGGTACAAAGCATGCTATCCGCACGCTTCTTGTCCTCATGCAAGGCCTGGGTTGTTGTGTCTCAAAGCGTGGCCTTCTCCTCCTGCGCCACCCTCCTCCTGTTCCATCACGTGTGCTGCTGCTGGGTTAGCATTACCGGTCCCTTTTCCTGGAACCTCTTATATGTATTACATTTATGACTGCATGCCGACAAAAAGCATGTTACCTGTGCAAAGAAAACAGACATTTCCCGCATTTAAAAGACAGTTTTCCCTTTGAAACTTTAAAATCGATTTTCTCAAAAACTATAAGCTCTTTTTGCTAAATTTTTTTTTCCTCTTGTACCCACTCCCAAGGTGCACATACCCTGTAAATTTGGGGTATGTAGCATATAAGGAGGCTTTACAAAGCACAAAAGTTCGGGTCCCCATTGACTTCCATTATGTTCGGAGTTCGGGTCGAACACCCGAACATCGCGGCCATGTTCGGCCTGTTCGGCCCGAACCCGAACATCTAGATGTTCGCCCAACACTAGTGCCCATCTCAGGTTCCCTTCAATTGTAGAGTGCTGAAACAGAACATGAAAATTATCTTCTAGGACAGTGATGCTTAACCTTTTAGAAACCGAGTATCCAAATTTCACAAAGTGCCAACATAGCAATTTAAAGGGGAACTTCAGCCTAAACAAACATACTGTCATCAAGTTACATTAGTTGTGTTAATCAGAATAGATAGGTAATATAATCTCTTACCCACCCTGTTTTAAAAGAACAGGCAAATGTTTGTGATTCATGGGGGCTGCCATCTTTGTCATGGGGGCAGCCATCTTTTTGGTTGAAAGGAGGTGACAGGGAGCAGGAGACACCATTCCAACTATCCTGTGTCCTGATTACCCCTCCCAGCTGCACACGCTAGGCTTCAAATGTCAAATTCAAAATGTAAAAAAAAAAAAAATTGCACCAAAACACCAGAACGAGAACAGCAAAATCAGAAATCCCATCATGCTTTGCACAGCATCAGGGGAAAACAGCCCGGGCAGTTTTCTTCTGTGCAGCTAAAAATGAGGCTTGTATAAGAGAAACAAAGTTCTGATGCTGTGAAACTGTTAAAGAAACGCAAAGCTTTTTCAGTGCTGCTGAGTCGATTTTTAGTCCGGAGGTTCACTTTAACCTAAATACTAACGTATAGGTAGCTACAGGTAACCCCAAATATTAGGCAGTGCCCCAGTATACGTAACCAGAGCTACTACCAGTATGAGGAAGCCCTAGGTAGCCCCCAAGTATGGGTAGCCTACCCAATAAAAGGTAGAAAGAAGGGGTGTAATGATCCGCTCAGCTGTCTGCACAGACGGACAGCTGTTTGACCATTCCTTAAGTCTGAGGGCTGCAGGTCTCTGGAAAAGTGACCTGTCTTTGCTTTGCAAGTTTCATACCTGCTTTGCTGCTGAGGAATTTGCATACATTCGTTACCTTTGCTGGTCATCTTCATGGTTTGCTACTGATGAACTCTGCTAGAGTGTCAGCCTTGCCTGTTTGTCAAAGATTATCTTAGAGTAATTCTTGGGACTGTACTAGGCATTCCCTCTAGTGCAGTCAGATTGTGTTATCTGTTTTGCCTGTACAGTCTTTGTGTTGCGATTGTCCTGTCGCCAGCGGCGGTCGACAGGAAAACGTTCTGTCGGTCTGGGGTTGCTAACCAGAGCAGCGGTTGTTACTGGTAGCCCCTTCTGTTCTTCTGTCTGAATTGCATTAGCTCTAATGGTAGTGGCAGTGCTTCCTTCTGCTGCGATTGTCCTGCCGCCAGCGGCGGTCGACAGGAAATCATTCTGTCTGTCTGGGAGTGTAGGCCAGAGCTGCGGTTGCTGCTGGCTGCTCCATCTGTCTGGATCGCACTTGCCCTAGTGGTAGTGGCAGTGTCTCCTTCTGTATCTCAGCCTTTGGGGTGTTAACTAGAGCAGCGTTTGCTACTGGTAGTCCTTCTGTTTATTTGTCTGGATCGCACTTGCCCTAGTGGTAGTGGTAGTGCCTCCTTCTGTATCTCTGCCTTAGGGGTGCTAGCCAGAGCAGCAGTTGCTACTGGCAGCCCCACCTGTCTGTCTGTCTGTCTTGTCCTGTGTGTACGCCTGCTGTTGTCTGGTGTGAGGCAACCGATTAGCAAGCGTCTACGCAACCTGTTTGTCTGTCTTGATCGCTTGCTTTCACAAGCGTTCATTCTGTCTGTCTCAGTCTATTTGTGTGCATTTGTATTACTTGTGGTTAGTTAGGGTAGCACGCTTATCACTGGGTGATTAACGCGCGGTGATCGTGCTGAAACGCGTTCGCTGTTGCGAATGAGTGCGGTGTTCTCGTTTAGCTAGCGTTTGTTATTTTCCTTATCTTCTGATTGTTGTTTGCTGTGCCTTTGCTACTCTCATGCTCTGTCCTTCTCAGTCTGGTGTCTGTTGGCAATCGCCATTCTTGCGATTGCATTCGCGCTTTCTTTCCGTTGATGTGTGTTCATTGTCGCTGGGGAGCGACTAGATTGGTGAACACACATTCTGTCTGTCCCTGTGCTATTTCTCTTGAGGGCCATTCAGCCCTACTTGATCCTGCTCGTACAATTCCCATTTGGCATCTGTGGCCGTGCAGAGGCTGTGCTCGTCTGCACTCCACAGCTCCATCTGCTGGTGGGAATTACCCTCTACTGGTGCATTGCACCTAACCTGGGTTCTCCCAATTACACGTTTGTGGAGGATATCCGCCACGTCAGCGCACGTCTGGTGCGTTGACCACGGAAACGATTCCGCAAACGTTACAAGGGGCCCCAGCACAGGTAGCCAGAAGAAGCTCTACAGTATATGTAGCAAGAGAAGCACCCAGTATAAGTAGCCAGATGTGCCCAAAGTACAGGTAGCAAGATGAGTCTGCTGCTGACCCCCTTGTCATCTGATCCCTACACCACCAGCTAGGGAGAAAGCACATGTGCCCACAGAGAGGCCACTGAGTGCTACCTCTACCTATGTGCCATAGTTTCGCCACCACTGTCCTAGGGGAAAACTTAAGAGAAAAAGTGTATTGAATATTGGCTTATGTGTCACTAGGGATGCTGCGATACGGATTTTAGTATTCACTTGGTCTTCTCTACCCAAAATGACCTTCACTAGTAACAGGGAGGGGCCAAAATGCAATTAACTTTTTCTCCTGAGTTTTCTCCTAGAAGATATTTTTTTAATCTTGTATGTTAAACATTTTTTTGGTATTTAGCAAACAAAAAGTAGGTGAAAAAGTATTATCGAAATTATTCTTAGCATTTTCTTGCTTGCTGGTGGTTTAACCCTCCTGGCGGTTGATTGTTTCATGTAAAGCTACCAGAGTGGTAGCTACATGAAACACCACTAGAGGGCGCATGTGTCCCTCTAGTGCGATCGTAGCCGGCATCAATAGCAAACAGGGGAACGCGTATATAACGCGTTCCCCTGTTTGGCTTTTCCTGTCGCCATGGCGACGATCGGAATGACGTCATGGATGTCAGCCGACGTCCTGACGTCAGATGCCTCCGATCCAGCCTATAGCACTGCCTGGAACTCATTGGTCCGAATCGCCCCACTAGGGGCTGAGATATCCTCCTGCGCGGCATAGCCCGAGCTCAGCTCGGGCTTACCGCCAGGAAGGTTAAAAGGCATTTTATTGACAAGTTGTAATAATATCACCTATGACAAAAAGTGAATTGGATATGGTCCATTATCTCACTTCACTGAACTGCTCCCCTAGCAGTTTTTCCAGTAAGAGGTTTTTTTTAATAAAATGTTGAAATTAAAAAATTTTCGGAGATTTTACCTTTAGCCAATTGACTGTGTACTACTAAATAGTGGCAAGAAAACAAATCAATGTTGCTCACTAAAGGGATTTTTAAACCTTTGTTGATATCCATATTTCACATGTTACCTATAGAACATCTGTAAGGGGTACATTATCTTTTTAACTTTATCCCAGTAGTTGATCCTTTTCATATATATATATATTTTTATATTGATCGTAGTCCATGATCTGGTTTAGGATTGGAAGCCTTGTAAGTTCTTACATGTGAAGATGAGTATTGCTTTAATGAATATTAAATAGGTCATTTAGATTTTGGAGTTCTTCGAGAACTCTGCAAAAGTACAAGATGTGTTACTATTTCAGTAGCATAACTATGTAAAAAAAAAAAAGTACACGTGCAATGTTGTGTAATGGATGCCACTAGCATTACTGCACATACAGCAGATTGTAAAATGTACCTCTCAATGGTCTCTTAGGCCTGGAACCTACTAGCAGACTGTTACAAAGCAGTTACTAAGCAGTTATGACTAAAAAGTTCTTACTAATGTAATGCTATGGGTGTAATCCCACTAGAGCAGGGGTCTCAAACTCAATTTACCTGGGGGGCCGCAGGAGGCAAAGTCAGGATGAGGCTGGGCCGCATAAGAAATTTCACAATCGCCGCGCATCGCCGCCTCTGCCCGCCCCTCTCACTCTTCCTTCACAGAGAGGGGCAGGGAGAGGCGCCGATCCGCGCGGCCAAAGCTGAAAGCTCTGCCTCTTCCAGGAAATGCCGGCGCATTGCCCCCGGGGGATCTGCAGCCCTCGTTTAGCGGCGGGGATGCGGCGGATTACTTGGGAGCACTGAAGCGAACTATAAGGAAGCTTTTGCCGGCGAGGGCCACAAAATATTGTATCGACGGCCGCAAATGGCCCATGGGCCGCGAGTTTGAGACCCCTGCACTAGAGCAATGTGATTTTATAAAAAGAGCCCTAAATCTTGCAGGTCTGTTGCAATCCACCACACTGCACAATCAGCTAGCAAGTAGAGATGTCGCTAACATAAAATTTTCCGTTCGCAACTGGCGAACACGAGCTTCAGCAAATGTTCACGAACATGTGAATCTGGCGAATCTCCATAGACTTCAATGGGCAGGCAAATTTAGAATCCTAAAAAGACTGTTTCTGGCCACAAAAGTGATGAAAAAGTTGTTTCAAAGGGTTTAACATCTGGATAGGGGCATGCTCCAGGGCCTCTGTCATTATCACTAAATTGTGTTTGAACTGTTGCAGCATATTCTCAGTGTTTGTCTGAGAAGTGCACAGACAGAGCACACTGGCACTGAGCCACACCTCTGCCCACCTATAGTGATATCTAGATAGGGTTAGGCATCAGTTGGGGGTTTGGTTAGATTTAGGGATTGTTTTTTTGGGGGGGGGGGGGGGGCTAGGGCTATTCACTGATAGAGGGGGTGGTCAAGTTAGAACAGGATCAGGTTAGATTGGTAAGCCTTTGGCAGGGTCCTCCCTCCTTGTACATCCTACCTGATCATGCATCCTGCTCACAGAATAATGTAAATTTGTATTATTAGGACTACTACTACAGTGTAGGGTCTGGCATTGTGTGTCTTTCAGAATATTACCTGCAATGTGTTGTCTGTCATCCCTATTATCATTGAACAACAACATCCAGAAGGAGCACCACAGTGGCAAAGTATCAGTGTGCTAAGGTCAAGGTCTCAGTGCCCACAGAGACCCACAGCAATCCAGACATCAAGTAGGACCAGCACCACTGTAGAAAGTCGTATCAAAGCTCTTTTATTGAATAAAAATGGCTCAGCAATGACAGACGCTGTTTCGGGCTATGCCCTTTATCAAACTACAACAGCCTATCCCTAATATCATTGTCTGTAACCTTATTTATTGAACAGCGCTGCGTGATATGTTGACGCTATATAAATCTAGTAAAACGTAATAAATAATAGGATAGGAAATGGTAAAATATTAATAAAAATGATAAATTTTACTATTATAAGTACAAAGATATTATTCAAGTGGCTATTTTAGATGCCCAAATGCCCTTCTTACATGTACACCTCTTCCCCACCTCTGGTGCCCCATATAAAATTAGTATACAAACCTTGTGACTCAGAATATATTACCATGTACAGCAGCAAAATGTCATTTAACTGAGTTAAAAAAAGCATTTTTTTTATTGGAAAAATGTTTTTAAATTAATTTTCTCAAAAACTAAAGATATTTTTGATTTTTTTTACTTGTTTCTAGTATTCTCCCTAACCATTCTGGTGTGCACAAACTTTTTTTTTTGCAATTTATGTGACTGCCGTGTGCCTAATTTCATGTAGCATGCAAGACTCACAAATGAATGAATTACATTTTGAAATTGTAATTATGCGTAGTCATAACTGTGAAATTGTACACAACATTTTGCACTAGCGAAATTAGCGCATTGCCATCATCACTAGTTATTGTTTTAGGCTGCACATTAGAATGCTTATTGCTTCACCATCGCGGGTGCCTGTTTCAACTGAGGTTCTAATGTTTGCTATGATAGTGAGTCTCCAAAGTTGGCTGAGATCCAGCTGTGGTCTCAATTACAAACTTTCTATCCCCCTCTCACCACCGGAGAACTTCTTGGCTTTGCTAATAATGCAAAACCCTGGTGATAATATCACTAGGAAAAGGGAACAGTCATGGCAGGGGTATGTGGAGGTTTGCATGGGGCAGACGGAAACATGGCAGAAGTAGGAGAAGGCATTTTGTAAAGGTGTACAGAGGCGCCAAAAGAGTAAAATACGCTAAAATCATCTAAAAACATTCAGGAGGCGGTGGTGGACCAGCCACTCCAAACAGACAACTAATGGTTAACACTATGTTCACACGATATTATTTTTTCTTTATAATTTGTACATCAAAATACCATACACAGCCTTCTGATTATGCTTTTTCGTCTCTGTCAATTACAGTATGTTACTCCTGTTGTTTTGTTGCCTGATGAAGCGGGATTGTGCCCGTGAAACGAGTTGCCAGTTATTACTAGGAGTATGTGAATAAATTGTCTTAACCATATCGACAGCATCGTGTCTGTTTGGAGTGGCAGGTCCACCACCGCCTCCTGAACGTTTTTAGATGATTTTAGCGTATTTTACTCTTTTGGCACCTTTGTACACCTCTACATAGTAAGTTATCCACCCTTGGTGGAAGGGTGATACACCCTCCCTTTCTTCTATCCACAGAGAGCGACATCTTAATCCTGAATGAGGACAGGTCTAATCTCCACGCTTGCATCTTCAGTGGTTGCCTACGCGGTAACCCTGGTTTGTAAGTATATTACTTATGTGTCATTTAATCTTCCCACTTCTAATACATACTACACTATATTGGGCTCTCGGTTTTTTTTGCTTTATAGGAGAAGGCATGCTGATCTATATACATGCCAAATTTGGAGTTGTTGTCGTGTACGGGGGCTTTGCAATTAGGCCGAAAACAAAAAAACGTTACTGAAAATGTGAAAAGAATGGTGGATTTTGGCTGCAATTTTGCTAAATTTTCACTGGGTGAAAAACAGTGAGATCCACTGAGAAATTAATTTCCCGAATTTTGCCTGCTCATTACTACCATTCTAGTGACTAACTGAGATTAATTTTATTTTAAAAGGTGTGAAGCTGTGGTAGTTGAACCTGAGCTGGTCACAGATGGACCTGCATACACATCCTGTACTTTTTGCTTTCCTCCTGGGTGAGTTACCATCAGATAGTAAATTGTTTAAAGCACTACTGAGTATTTTAACATTTTACTGTATACATATCTGAATACAAGTCGACCTTGTGTATTAGTCAACTCCAATATTCAACCTCTTAAGATAGAATTTTTTATTGACTCCAGTATAAGTTTACCCAGCTAAGTTAATGGCAGCACTTGGGACCCAGGAGGGGTTAATGACTGCACTGCATACAGTATTGCAGCCATTAACCCCTCCTGTCCCTTAAAGCGGTTTAAAACCCTGACATAAAATTCAATAAAAACATGTTTTCCTACTTGCTATATGCCATACGGTTATGATTCATATTTGCATTTGTGCATAAGTATTATTATTCATTTATAAGTTATAGGTTCCCAAAAGTACAGTTTTTTGCTTTGTGAGCTGACTTAGCATTTTATTAACCTCCCTGGCGGTAAGCCCGAGCTGCGCTCGGGCTATGCCACGCAGGGGGAGATCTCAGCCCCTGGTGGGGCGATTTTTATCCTGTAAAGTGCTGTACGCGCAGCTAGCACTTTGCTAGCCGCGCGTACAGCTTGATCGCCGCCGGTCTTGCAAGAGGGCCCCCCGCCAGAGCCCTGCGCTGCCTGGACCAATGAGTTCCGGGCAGCGCTATGGGCTGGATCGGAGACGTCTGACGTCAGGACGTCGGCTGATGTCCATGACGTCATTCCGATCGTCGCCATGGCGACAGGAGAAGCCAAACAGGGGAGCGCATTATATACGCGTTCCCCTGTTTGCTATTGTTGCCGGCGACGATCGAACTAGAGGGACACATGCGCCCTCTAGTGGAGTTTCATGTAGCTACCACTCTGGTAGCTTTACATGAAACATAAAAAAAAAATTTTTTAAAATTGGATTTCTGCAATTTTTGCAGAAAAAATTAACCGCCAAGGAGGTTAATAACTGTTTTTATTCATTCATTCAGTCAGGCAGACAAGCTTTGACTCTCTCTCTGTGTCCACTAGCCTCTGCACAGTCAGAGAATGTGTCACATTCCACACTTGATACATTTAAGTAAACATAAGATTACATTGTTTAACATTTGGATGTGGCTGCGCTACTGGCAGGGGAGCTTCTAAAGCCTGTGATTAACCCTTTGAATGATGTTCTAGTAAAAAAAACTGGTTGTATATAAAGCTGGTTGTATATAATATGCTGTGAATATTCTATTAGAGCAAAGAAGAAATTCTGGGTTATATTCCGCTTTAAGTACAGCCAAGTACAGCCTCCAGGCCCCAAGTGCTGCAATTACTCACTCCCTTTTATGCAGCCCAATATTTCCCCCCCTGCCCCTTTCCTTGTTATTTGTTGTGGCCGGGACTTTCAGACCGGTGTTTTCTTGGTATTTCCTTTCCTCAAATTATCACTTACCACTGGGGAAATTGCTGCAAATGGGAATGTCACTATTAGTACACACATTACTCAGTGTGCTCAGTGTCGCCTGTGACTCGTGTATAAGTCCACCCCTATACTTTTATGAAGTGAATCAGACCTAAATTTCTAGACTTATACTAGAGTATATTTTTATTTTTTAAATGTGTTACTCTGTCACAAGGCCATATTATATTGCTGAACTCACCAGCACTAAATGCTGGTGAGTTGTTATATTAGGCGATGCTCCCATCACCTAATCCAATTTAGGTTTAAACCCCCTGGGCTGAAAATAATTCACTTGGGTGATATTACCACCCAGAAAGTTGTCAACACTCGATCCAATTACATTTTTCATGCTGGCGGGACATGATGCTTCCCGTCAGACATGACCGTTAGCTTAGATATGAAAAAAGCTGGTCTAAACCAGATAACGCACGTCGTCACCGCTGCATCTGGGGGTCTCTGCAGATTTCCGAAGCCCCCAGCTGTGCCGGTCACCCGCCAGTAAGTAACATACTGCCGCTAATCACTCGCCGCCTCTCGTCGCAAGTCTCCTGACGCTGTAATCACAATGTACTGTATGTGTGAATTTAATTACTGTGTACGGCAGCCCTGGCAAAGCATCTTTGAAGCTCCCACCAGGGCTCCCCATTGGTTCACTGTCTGGACCATTTTCATTGGTACAGACATTGGACCAAATGGTAGCCCCGGCAGGAGCTTCAAAGATGCTTTGCTGGGCTACCAGTACACAGTAATTACAGCTAATCACAGCTGCGGGAGGGCTTCAGAGATGTGCAGCGGCCCGAGGGGGAGCTCTGGAGGTCTCCTTATGCAGCGGTGGAAGATGGCAGCAGATGTTTGGCGGGTGTGCACGCGTGTGTGGGGAGCGAAGAACAGCACCACAGTACACGGTAAGGCCTCACTCCCCATCACCCGGAAAAAGGGAACCTCATTAATGCTTTCACCTATTGATCGACCATCATGCAAAGGAAACCGGCAATAGGATTTGCTGGTAACCCTTGTGCGATGGCAAGGTGATACATAGCTCACATCTGCAAGCTACTTATCACCTTGAATTGGATATGGCCCAGTGTCATATTTTAGTTTATGAACTTCAAATCATAGGGCCCCCAACAAAACATTGTTGAGAACCCCCAACATCCACATCAACAACCTCTTCCCCAATGGTCCCCCCATGAACAGGAAGCCCATCTTCCAGGGGACATATTATAAGTGTTTATACTCAGAGGTTGGCGCTCACAGTGCTATATGACACAAATAAAACACAATCTATTTGCAGCAAAAATGACACCTTCCTAATTCACACCAAGGTTAAAGTCCACCACTATTTCTCATGTGGAATAAAAAAAACACAAAGTTCAAGCAGTTCCCAGACTGAATTCCATACAGTGCTCTTGTATATTTCACAGGGGTTCCTATGTCAGAGTTCCCTCTAAGATGCCACAGGAGTTCTCATACACCATCCTATGATTAAGCCACTGGACAGGACAACCTTCACCACACCCTAGTGAGAGACACTCACCGTAGTGCATTTGTGGCGGTGATGCATTTTGCGGGCACCCAGCATAGTATAATACGTGGGTAATTTGCATAAAAGAAAGTAATTAGTAGGGGGGGGGTGAAGTGGATTAGGTGGGGGCACAAATTTAATGGACTAGCATGGTATGGGATGCAGGGGGCCGCAGAGTGTATCACCGCATTGCTGGAGGGGGGGGGGAGGGAGAAAATGTGGGTGGTAGTTGGGAGGAAATTGGGTGGAAGTATGGAAGTATAGTATTATATATGTAAGAGAATGTAAGGGTGTAACGATGAAAAAGTGTTTTTTGGGAACCGAATGGCATTCAACAGGAGCTGCTGGTAACATATATGCCTGAGATATGCGCCTCCATTAGATGTAATGCGGCGACGAGAGAGACGGTAAGCGCAGCTAGAGGGCGGATACACTGCCTCTCACGTGGAGAGGGAGAGAAGGGTCGTAGTATTGAGATTGGTCTCTTAAGGTGTCCTGGTCTACGCTTCTGATGAGACACGTATGACGAAACATGTAAGGCAGGGCCAGGACGCGGAAGAGACTACTGGACGCACGAGGGTGACGGCGTGATCCAGGGCAGAGGGAGTACACGGACGACCGAGCGCGCTGCGGTCAGCACTCCATCACCTTCTGGTGACACCTATGCCAGCCGGCCACCAAACGGGGGAGAGCCCGTGGTAAACTCTACGCTTGGTTTTAATCTGGACATTGTAAGTGCAATATTTTTTTATAAATTTTATTAAAGTTACAGTATTACACTATATAAGCCTTTTTATTGAGGTTGGTTTGCAAGGAAGATATCTGCAAGGAGGAGAGGATCTGGGATATAGCGAAAGTGGTGGGGGACGACCCGATAACGGTCCCAAGGTGCCAATAGACCCAACAGAGGGTCTTACCACACGGTGAGTGTCTCTCACTAGGGTGTGGTGGAGGTTGTCCTGTCCAGCGGCTTAATCATAGGATGGTGTATGACAGGCATGGGCAAACTTGGCCCTCCAGCTGTTAAGGAACTACAAATCCCACAATGCATTGCAGGAGTCTGACAGCCACAGTCATGACTCATAAAAGCAAATGCATTGTGGGACTTGTAGTTCCGTAACAGCTGGAGGGCCAAGTTTGCCCATGCCTGGTGTATGAGAACTCCTGTGGCATCTTAGAGGGAACTCTGATATAGGAACCCCTGTGAAATATACAAGAGCACTGTATGGAATTCGGTCTGGGAACTGCTTGAACTTTGTGTTTTTTATTCCACATGAGAAATAGTGGTGGACTTTAACCTTGGTGTGAATTAGGAAGGTGTCATTTTTGCTGCAAATAGATTGTGTTTTATTTGTGTCATATAGCACTGTGAGCGCCAACCTCTGAGTATAAACTATTGAATTACATACAGAGGAGGCGAACCAATGGGGAGTTAGTTGGCCCTAATAGCCAGCGTGCAGTGTGTATTTTTGAAATATTATAAGTGTGTTCTCCATGCCCCCCTCATCCCAAAAAGTTTGTTCTCAACAACAAACAACCTGGAGGTATGTTCCTTGTATTTGGAGGAGAGAGGGAAGGACGTAAGCCCCCCTTGCAGCTCTGGCAGTTCCTGCAGCTGCAGGGCTTGTTTCTCCTATAAGTACATTTTGTCCTTGGTCATATTGCTGTGTTCTCCCCATTTTCTTGTGACACAATGTCAACCAAGAGGCCAATCACTACTAAAGATTAATAGATATATTATTGTAACACCTAGAAATGTTTCTTCTGTAGAATAGAAATCACCTCAATCTTTTTTTACGAATGAAAGGACACACAAAGTTATTGGAAATATACCTGTCATGCACTCATCTGTAGCTGCTGGGACTTGTGGTTCTGCTTGACTGGTCCCTGCCCCAATAAAAGTCTGCCCCCCCTAAAGAGACACTGAAGTGAAAAAAAATGTATGATAAAATGAATTGGTTGTGTAGTACGGATAATGACTAGAACATTAGTAGCAAAGAAAATATTCTCATAGTTTTATTTTCAGTTCTATAGTGTTTTTTTATAACATTGCATCATTCTCTAATATTTGCAGTTTACACACTACTCAGCATTCTAATGGTGGCCATACATAGTACAATAAAAACATTTGATTATCCCGTTTATTCGATCTAAATGATCGAATCGAATGAAAGTTGAAAATGTTTTTTTTTCAATCAAGAAATTTGAACGATTATCCCGTTTTTTCGAGAAAAATCAGATCGGACATGCTGGAAAATTTTTTATATTCGATCTCAAATGGAATAATCGAACTAAATTATCTAATCGAAAAAAAATGACAAATTGTACCATGTATGGCCACCTTAAATGATTTTACAGAGCAGGCCAGTGAACTATTGACCTGTACCGTGCAGGGAAAAATAAAATACAATGACTGACAGTTGAGATAACAAGCTTCAGAAGCTCTCTGTGACTTTGAACGTTGTGGAGCTCAATAGCTCTTTTGCATAGATAACAACTGGAGTTTCTTAACTCTTCCTGTACTGGAAACAATATTAGACTTATGTCTCTGCTCCTAATGTTTTATTTCTTAGCTGTACTACACATACAAATCATTATATCATCATTTTTGTTCGCTTCAGTGTCTCTTTAAGTACACCACTGCCCAATGCCCCTGAATACTGCTGGGCGTGTATTGGACTGCTGCTTTTTCAGACCCTTTTCTTGACCTACATTTTGGATTGCCACCTACAATGACCTCTCCTATTACAACTATGTCCCTGTCTGATCTCTGGATTATCCATCTGTCTAGTGGATCTATCATGTATGATCCCTGGCTCGTCCATGAGCTTGAGTTTGTCTGACCCCTGGACTGACAGTTATTTAACCTTTGGTATTGACCACTGGCCTAGTTTCTGAAACTCATCTCTACTTGACTGTCTGGTACATCATTGGTTTCCTCGGCCTCAGATTCAATGTCCTGTATGCAAAAGTCCCGGAGCAACTGAAGTTGGATAAAAGTTTTCAGTCTCCCATTCAAGCGGAGTCATTTACATTTTCTTTTTTGTCCCCTTTATTTATTCTCAAAATCTAATGATTTACTACATTTATAACATGTTTAAAACAGTAGGATCAGCCATACTATGCCAGGGAAAAAAAACACACATATAAGTAGATAAATACTTGACCTACTTACATAACACATGTATTATACTGTCCACATTTTGATTTCAGTGAATGTTATATAGTAAATTACGAGAATTCTGTTAGTGGTGGGGGCCATGTCTTTTGCCCACATTTAAGGCCAACTCGTGATGTCATTTCTGCCCTTTACTTTTTTTCTTGTCTCCTCCAATCGCTGAGTCGCCTCAGCCTTGCTTGTAAACACAAGTGAGTAGGGGATTAGGTTTCAGATAAGAAGCTGGCAGGGAAATAAAGGGAAGAGGAGGAATAGATTATAGATAAAAAGAACCCCCAGCATGCAATTCTTTGGCACGACTACTAAAGGGCCAGTGTTCCTTAAGTATGTGATAACTCCAAATTATAACAGCAGAAAAAGTTTTGAAAGTTTTGAATGCAGGATTAGCATCTTTATCACTTAATACACTCAGACCAGTTGCTGTTGAAATTTGATTTTTATGGTGACGATACCGCTTTAACAAAAGGCAATGTTATTTTTCATTTGAGAAGCACACTGATACAGAAATAATTGTTTCTCTGTTTTAAGCCCTAGATATCTCAGTTGGTCTATCACCTACTGAAAACCAACCAAGATCAACACAAGGTAAGTTTTTAAAAGTGTAAAGTGTATTTTAATCACAGAAATTGGACATCATTATTTTAGTTTGGTTTGACTAATATGAAATCTAATAGACTATCCTTATTTGAAACAATTTACATTTGTTGTTTGCAAACCACTGTACCTATAATCTGTCCTGCACTGTCTTACTTGGATTACTGCATCTTTTGATGGACCATATTTGAAAAATGCGCGTCTAAATCAGGGGTTGAAAAACTTTTTGACTTGTGGGTCTCAATGGGTCCTGAAATTTGACAGAGGGGCCAGACAAAAAACAAACAGATGAAGTACTTGTGTGAACTAATAAAAATGACATATAAACATCATAGGATAATTGGTTTTTGCCATTAAAAGGTATGGGTAGTAGCTGCACTTTTGTTCTTTTGTTATCTTTCAGCAATGCAATTGCGATTCCATTCATTACAATGAATGGAAATCATAATGAGGTTGATTCACAAAAGCCGTGCTAATTCATGGCACGGCTGTGCTATATAAAACTTTACGCGCGCTATAACAAATGTTTGCACGCGTTCACTAGAGATGGGCCAAACGGTTCGCCCGCGAACGGTTCCAGGCAAACTTTGGGTGGTTCGCGTTCGCCAGCGAAGGCGAACTATTGCAGAAGTTCGGTTCGCCCCCATAATGCTCCATTAAGGTCAACTTTGACCCTCTACATCACAGTCAGCAGGCACATTGTAGCCAATCAGACTACACTCACTCCTGGAGCCACTCCCCCCCCCCCCCCCCTATAAAAGGCAAGGTTCCCCGGACGTTTTACTCACTCGTCTGCCTACAGTAATTCGTTAAGGGACAGCTGCTGACAGACTCTGCTAGGGAGAGCTTAGTTAGGCATGTTAGCTTGCTCCGGGCTGATAGTTATTCCTTATATAGCACCCCACAACAACTTCTCCTTCCTCCTCCTCCTCCGGAGGGTTTTGTCTTCCAGGGAATTGTAGGATTTCAAAGCTCACATACATTGGCTTGGAATCAAACCCAGGTCTAGTGCTTGGTAGTCAGCTCTCCTCACCACTATACCACCACCAACACTACATGCTGAAGACAGCCTAGCATGTACCATTGTGATATATCCAAGAGAAAAATGAGCTTGCTTAGGGATTTGTAGGATGTCAAAAGCCAACTCACATACATTGGCCAGGAATCAAACCCAGGTCAACTGCTTGGAGGGCAGCTATGCTCACCACTATACCACCAACACTACAGGCTGAAGCCAGCCTAGCTGGCCTGGGAAGGATGAAAAGCTAGGTGGCCATGCAACCATTCCTGCTAACCTAAAGCTTACTTGTGTCTTATAACACATTGGCTTAAGACTTTACCAAATCCAATGCTCCAATATGGGGAAGCTTCTCTGTTTTCTGTTGTTGTTTTTTTGTGTGGTGTCACAGTACACTCATCTCTTCAACTACAAGAAAGGACCAGAAGTAGTCTTAGCTACCGTAATATCTATGTTACGGCATGGCCCTTATTACACTTTCTCTTATAGGGCTATGGAAACTGTTTTGCCCATGCGATAAAGCGAGGTGCAAAAATGAAATCATGCCTAGCAGAGGTTGGTTTTGATCCATCAACCTTTGGGTTAGGGGCCCAGCACACTTCCGCTGCACCACTCTGCAGTCTGCTTACATGTGTATACAATCTTCAAGTTTAAGAAGGGTACATTAGTTGAAATAGTTACACTACAATCTATGTTACAGCAAAGCCCTAATGACACTTTCTCTTAAGGGGCTATGGCGGCCATAGCCCCTTAAGAGAAAGTGTCATTAGGGCCTTGCTGTAACATAGATTGTAGTGTAACTATTTCACCTAATGTACCCTTCTTAAACTTAAAGATTGTATACAAATGTAAGCAGACTGCAGAGTGGTGCAGCAGAAGTGTGCTGGGCCCATAACCCAGAAGTAGATGGATCGAAACCATCCTCTGCTAGGTGTACTATATTTTTTTACACCTTGCTTTACCACATGGGCCAATCTGCGGCCATAGCCCCTTAAGAGAAAGTTTCATTAGGGTCTTGCATAGATTGTAGTGTAACTATTTCAACTAATGTACCCTTCTTAAACTTGAAGATTGTATACAAATGTAAGCAGACTGCAGAGTGGCGCAGCAGAAGTGTGCTAGGCCCGTAACCCAGAGGTTGATGGGTCAACCTCTGCTAGGTATAATTTCATTTTTGCACCTCGCTTTATCGCATGGGCAAAACGGTTTCCATAGCCCTGTAAGCAGGGATGGTCGTAGTCAGCCAACTTCGCTACGCTGGAAATACCCGTAGTTTTACGCAATTATGCTTCGCCAAACTACGACTTCGAAAACAAATATTCGCTTCGTATGCATTTCGTAGAATACGCGTTAAAATACGCAATTACGCGTAGTGTGAAGCGTAGTGTATGCGGATACTTATGCCTGTATGCAGAAAATTGTACGCATTAATTTCTTTAGAAATGCATATCCTGGGAACCCTTCTATGCGTACATTCCCCTTTCCAATGCGTAAATTTGTATGCATACAATCGCATGCGGAAAATTAGACGCGAGTAACGCATTCGTAGTTCATTACGCAATACACATGTTAACTACGCATAGTGGGCGTAAGCTACGCATAGCGGTACTTCGCTACGCGTAAATTCGTAAGCGTAGGTTTGAAACTTCGCCTATGAACTACGATGCGTAGATGCGAACTACGATGCGTAAATTCGCACTGGCGTAGTTTCTGCTCATCCCTGCCTGTAAGAGAAAGTGTAATAAGGGCCCTGCCTTAACATAGATATTACGGTAGCTAAGACTACTCCTGGGCCTTTCTTGTAGTTGAAGAGATGAGTGAACACAGATCTCGTCGCATCGTGCTGCCGCAAATCACTGCAAAAAACGTGAGTGTGGGGAAGTGGCCCTACTCTACAGTCATTAAAATGAATAGGCTATGGGAACACTGTTCACTGATGGTTCTGAATGTGTGTCTAGCTTTTAGGGGCCGAAAGGGATAATTTGCATATTCAGCAGTGATGCATCATGGGAGATGTCTCTTGCTCCTGCAAAGCTGAATAACTGGAAATAGCTTCTTTTTTCAGAAGGGAAATTCATTATAATGACCCCAATTCAATGAGTGGTTCTCATCTTACTTACAAAATACCTTTTCAGGACAGAGCAAGTAGTGAATGAATATTGGAAAATAGGTAAGAATACAATGTTAATCTGGGATAAATTATTTTGAACACCTTGATTAAGGGAAACTTTTTTTTTTTTTTAAATTAGGGCTAATGTTCCTTAAAGAGACTCTGTAACAACATTTCAGTCTTATTTCTGTTATCCTATAAGTTCTTATACCTGTTCTAATGTGGTCTGGATTACTGCAGCCTTTTCTAGTTACCCTGTCTCTGTAATATATCTAATCTTATTTTCTTTGTCAAGCTTTGTCAACCCAGAGAGGAATGCACTGCCTCTGTTGTAATGAATACAAGTTGTGCACGCCCCATGCACGCCTCCTCCAGGCTTTGTTTACTCCTCACTCTCTGCACTCAGTTTCAGCTTGTTCAGTTTGTGAGGCTAAGTGGGGGAGGGGAGCTGCCTGTCACATGCTGAGAAACTGTGAGAATCCCAGACTGGAGTGCAGATAATTCACTATGTAATAAAAACTTGTAGTATACTGTAACATGATATACAGTGGGATGCGAAAGCTTGGGCAACCTTTTTAATCATCATGATTTTCCCGTATGAATCGTTAGTTGTTACGATAAAAAATGTCAGTTAAATATATAATATGGGAAACATACACAGTGATATTCGAGAAGTGAAATGACGTTAATTGGACTTACAGAAAGTGTGCAAAAATTGTTTAAATAAAATAAGGCAGGTGCATCAATTTGGGCACTGTTGTCTAATTATTGGAACTCAAATTGATTTGGTAAGCTCAGTGACCCCTGACCTACATACACAGGTGAATCCAATTATGAGAAAGAGTATTTAAGGGGGTCAATTGTAAGTTTTCCTCCTCTTTTCATTTTCTCTGAAGAGTAGCAACATGGTGGTCTCAAAACAACTCTCAAATGACCTGAAGACAAAGATTGTTCACCATCATGGTTTAGGGGAAGGATACAGAAAGCTGTCTCAGAGATTTCAGCCATCTGTTTCCACAGTTAGGAACATATTGAGGAAATGGAAGAACACAGGCTCAGTTCAAGTTAAGGCTCGAAGTGGCAGACATACAATTCGTAAGCCTAGTTTTGAAACTTCACCTACAAACTACGATGCGTAGATGCGAACTATGATTCGTAAATTCGCACTGGCGTAGTTTCTGCTCATCCCTGGGAGTGAGGAGGGGAGGGGGAGTAGCCGCAATAAATGCTGCCTGATCAGGCTACTCCCCCCAATCAGATGGCATGCTTTTTCTGTGCTTTAAAAACCTCAGGATCTCTTTAAGAAGAGATTCCAGTCTTGCTAAACACTTGCTATAAATGTGTGCCTGTATAATTTAATGTTATACAAAGAAAAAAAAAAAACAAAAAAAAAAACATTCTATTTTGGTGTATGGCCAGTTACAGTGTGAAACTTCAAATTTCACTTTTCTAAACTGAAATCTGAACTCTCTGTGTTCAGTAATGGACAGTCCAATTTAAATAAGTCTTCCTGCAGTAGCAATTAACTGCACAGGTCAGGAACAATTGTTGCTTGTCTTCCACATCTGTACAAACAGAGTGAATGGCAGGAAGTTCCGAGACTCCCACTCCCCATTCAATTAACTTTTTCTTACTAAGTTTTCTTCTATGTGATATTTTAAAATCTTGCCAATTAAATTCTGAGATGTCTGGTAGATGGACTTCAGGCTTAGAAGCCCAGGTCCAGGGCAGTGTCTCGTTTTGATCTGAGGAAGGAAGGTCTCATGAAACACATCTATTTATTGTGTCTAATGCTGGGAATACACGGTTCGTTTTTGCCTTCGTTTAAACCTTCGATTCGTTCGGTAAACGAATCGAGTGTTGAAAACGTATGTGAAAATAGTCATAATCTCATTATAGTTTCGATTAATAGACCCCAAAAACGAACGACTAGTGATCGAACATGTTTGATATTATCTCTCTTTATCCATCTAATCGAGCCATTGGTAGGCTTGATGGCTGTTCAGATCGATTATATATTCGTTTATGCTAGTCCGTCCCTGTAAAAAGGGATTTTCGTTTCGTTTCTTTGCAGCCTTCGATCATTGGAAAAACGAAACCATCAGAATCGAAAAAAAAAAACGAAACCGTGGGTGGTGATATTAACCGTATGACCGATTATTTCGGGATCGAAAAGGACAAAAGGCACAATCGAAACGAAGGTTTAAACGAAGGCAAAAACGAACCGTGTATTCCCAGCATAACAATAAAAAAAATCTTAGCCTCTTATCATGAGTTAAGCTTGTTGCTATTACTTACCTCCACTTACTACATATCACAATTGGGACACCTCCTCCCATCTTGCTTTGTCAATAAAATGCTTTTTAAGCCACCAGCAAGCAAGAAAATACTCCGAATATTGTTTCCAGTACCCTTTCGCCTACTTTAGCGTTTTCAGTTGCACAGTGCTGAGAAGTTATTTTATATCTCCTAGGAGAAAACTTAGGAGAAAAAAGGGAATTGAATAAGGGCCCATATGCGATTCACTTTTTCGCTTAAGTTTTTTTCCTAGGTGATAATTTTTCATCTTCTCTTTGAAATTTGTTTTTCAGCATTACACAATAAAAAAAAAATACCAAAAGTAGTAATAAAAGTACTATCAAGCTGATTTTGTGTATTTTCTTTTTGGGGGTTTAAAAGACATTTTGGGCTTGATTGACAAAGCGGTGCTAACTGTTAGCACGCCTGTAAAAACCCCCTTAGCACGTCTAAACAAGCTTTTCGCACGCAAAACTTTATGCTCGTAAAACTTTGCTCCGCGCAAAGTGCCCATTAAAGCCTATGGGACTTAGCGCGCGCATAGGACTTTGCGCGCGTAAACTTAGCGCGTGATCTGATTGAGAAATCCGGTGCTAACCTACTTAGCACCCTGGTTAGCACGTCTAAAGACTTTAGACGTGCTAAGTAGGTTAGCACTGCTTTGTGAATCAAGCCCTTTATTGACAAGGAGTATAAATTGGAGAAAACTAAGGTGGAAAAGTGAATTGCACATGGGCCGAAGCGTCTAGAGATCCTACTTGTATTTTTCAGGACGGGTTATTTTGTCTTATTCCTCTAGGGAAAACCATCAGTGTTTTTATAGGTAAAATAATTAGATGAGATTTTGGAAGTCAGGGACGAGGTGATTCCTCTCTTCAACCAAGTTTTCCTTAATTGTTGGAGTTGGCTCCAGGCTCTAAGGGAGCGGATGGATTCCTTGTTGCAACATTTGGTAAAGCATATTGCATGACATGAAAAAGGCACCAAAATGACGTACAGTAGAACGGTAGAATGTAACACATTATTTAGAATGGGGGGGGGGGGGGGCTTTATTAGGTGATTGCAGTTTTCAGTTGAGTCGTAGTGTTGCCTGTTGAAAGTAAATAATCAGAATAAAGTTTCATGCAGGTGGCCACAGTAGGACCATTTTTATTAACTTAGATTTTCCTGGTTTTATTAAAGGACACCCGAGGTGAAAATAAATTAATTAAATAAACAATTGTATCTATCCTCCTTCTCCTAAAAATTACTTTTTAAGATATTCCACCATTTTATGTTATATTTAAATCTACTTTTTAAGTTTTTACCGTTTTATTGTGTTTGCTCAATGACACATTCATTGAAGTATGCCAGAGCTAAAATCTAGGAACTGTTGACCCTTTTTATCTCTTTCCTTCTCTCAGAAGCCATTTTATGCTAGGAAAGTGTTTTATAGCTGGAATTTCTTATCAGTGAGGGTCCCACTGTAGTCACTTCCTGTCTGAGTCAGGACTGAGTCAGCCACTTACATACCTGATATTTAACTCTTTCAGGCAGAGGAAGAAAAAAAGGAACACAGCATAGTTATTAGTGCGCTTGGCACTGTACATACACTTGTCTATCTCACCATGTCACGTGTCACCTCGGGTATCCTTTAAAAGTAAAATCACTTTTGATGGGGATGCTGCAAGCAGATGCGTTACACGACCACAAATACACAGGCTTTTCAGCTACTCATTGTGATTTGATGGCCCAGTTGAAGGTGTCAGATCTTAATCACTTAAAGTTAACCCAGAGCAAAAGCTCGGGTTCAAAATCAGACCTTACCCTGAATAGAGGGAAGCTTCTGAATCCTATTGAGGCTTCCCTCGGTGGTCTGAATCTCCCCATTGCTGAGCCCGCCCCCCTTCACATTGGGGCTACGCAGCTTGTCTTCCTGAATCATGACCGCACAGTAGCCCCACAAGCCTGCCTGCGCATGCACAGTAACACGGAGTCCACAGCTTTGGCCTACTGCACATGCATGGGCAGGGCGGGCTCGAGCAACTACTGCATGGCCACAATACAGGAATATGAGCTGAGCAAACCAAATATGATTAGCACTAATCTGGGGGGGAGGGGGTTGCATGTTCAGCGACAAGGGACATCAGACCAGGGAGGGAAGCCTCAATAGGATCTTGAGGCTTCCCTTTCTTTAGGTAAGTATCTAATTTTGTACCTGAGTGTATTGGGTACACTTTAAGGCCTTTCTGCTCCTCTCTCTGTTACCTCGTTCCACTGCTGCCCCATGTTCAAAATTGGCACCATTGGGACTCAACAGAGAGCTTCAGAAGCACTGGAGTCCCTGAGTGCTTCTGAAGATGGGCGTATCCATGCAGAGCCGGAAAAAGGTCCTCCAGCCCCTAAGGCTGAGACAACAAAGTGCGCCCCTCTATCCCTCCCACCCCAGCCGTCACACACTGATTGCTATTAGACTAAGAAGTGCCCCAGGGCCCCCAACACTTTAATCTCTAGTTATCTGGCTTGCAGTCACTGCCTTGTATCCCCTTTTCTTATTTCTCTCTGCTTTAAACACAATAGTGGAATGATAGCTGAGTGAGTTGTGTGCCCCCTCCTACACTGCGCCCTGAGGCTGGAGCCTCTCTCGCCTCTGCCTCGGCCCCGCCCTGCTCCCCCTCCTACACTGCGCCCTGAGGCTGGAGACTCTCTCACCTCTGCCTCGGCCCGCCCCCTCCTACACTGCGCCCTGAGGGTGGAGCCTCTCTCACCTCTGCCTGGTGCGCATGTGTGAATGCGGACTCGCATGGGCGCAGTATGGATCTGATTGGCTTTAGAAGTACTCTGAGACATGAGAACTTCTGAAGCCTGCTTAAGATTGAGAAGGACCAAAGACATATTCAACCTACCTGTCAAATAATTTCACTAGGGTGAAAGCGGTTGTCGGGTGTGATGGGGGTTTACGAGAACACGAGCAGTCAATATGGTATCCAGTATTTTTAAATTACTTTAGTCTAAAGCTGGCCACTAACGGTCCAATTTCTAGCGAAAAATCGTTCGAGCGATCAGGAATTCTGATCGGATTGGCTGTAAATAATCTCCATTGGTGGACACAATCGATTATGAACGAGTGAAAAAAATGTCGCCCGAATGAATTTTCGTCGAACGAAAATTTGGATTTTCTTGGTGGTCGTGATAGATAGGCAGCAATGATTGGTTAGTTGATGGTGTAGTGAACGATTTTTTGTCCGATCAGAATTTCTGATTGCTCTAACGATTTTTCGCTAGAAATTGGACCGTTAGTGGCCAGCTTAAGTTTGTCAGATCGCTGGAGAGGTCTTAGCAAATCAGGTCTTATGTAGTTCTAATTTTTCTATTAGTAAAGTACCCTCCACAGGTCTGCTGTAATGTCTGGCCCCCTCATATACTAAAAGTGCCCACAATTTTTAGCTAGCAATCTTATTTTCGATCATATTATTCAGATCATATGGCATGAAAGCAGAGGGGCTGGTGGGCCCAATCAATCCGGTTAAATTAAATTAATTATCCTGTTAAATTAATTATCGTTTCCTAAAACTAATGGTCGACCTGTGTGGTGGATTTTTTTAATAAATATGATCGCAAATTGGATTGCAATTAAATATGTTGTGAACCAATTAAATATGATTTTTTTCTTTCGATCTGAGTGATCTTACTGAAAATAACTTTGTTTAATTAAAGAGAAGCTCCAACCAAGAATTGAACTTTATCCCAATCAGTAGCTGATACCCCCTTTTACATGAGAAATATATTGATTTTCACAAACAGACCATCAGGGGGCGCTGTATGACTGATTTTGTGCTGAAACCCCTCCCACAAGAAGCTCTGAGTACCTCGGTACTCTGGGCAAACTGCCACAATGTAACAATGTTCACAGACAGGAATTAGCTGTTTACAGCTGTCTGTAACAGCCAAAACAGCTAGGAGCAGCTACATAACTGCCCACAGTAACAATGTCACCGTGTAATACATGTCAGAATGTAAATCAGGGAGAGGAAAGATTTTACAATGAGCAAACACTGACTAAATCATTTATACATGATTATTGTAAAAATGAAGCACTTTTTTTATTACATTATTTTCACTGGAGTTCCTCTTTAAATTGTGCCTTTGATGGGCACCTTAATGATGGTTTCTGCCAACATGCATTTGGAGAGAAGCAAACAAATGTTGATTACAGGTATCATACTAAGTATACGGATGTCCATTTGCAGTACTATTTAGCTGGAAAATGCTTTGAAATGCCATGTGGTGCACATATCCTTAGTCTTATATTTTCCCCTTTGACATTTGTACAGAAATTCCTCTGCAAACTACTGATCGACCAAACTATGGCGAAAACAGTCCTGTATTGTTATCATCAGGTAATTGTGTTATATACATCTTTATTATGTGCCAAGAGAAAAAAAAATAATATTATTTTATGCATGTGTGTATGGTATGTAACAATGTATCTATCCTCTGCCTAATTTTTTTGAATCCCACAGTTATTTTCTGCCTATCAGCTAAAAAAGGAATGTGTAACTACAGTGGGATGCAAAAGTTTTGGCAACGTTGTTAATCGTCATGATTTTCCTGTATAAATCTTTATTTGTTGCTATAAAAAATATCAGTTAAATATATCATATAGGAGACACACACAGCGATATTTGAGAAGTGAAATTAAGTTTATTGGATTTACAGAAAGTGTGCAATAATTGTTTAAACAAAATTAGGCAGGTGCATACATTTGGGCACCACAAAAAAGAAATGAAATCAATATTTAGTAGATCCTCCTTTTGCAGAAATTACAGCCTCTAAACACTTCCTGTAGGTTCCAATAAGAGTCTGGATTCTGGTTGAAGATATTTTGGACCATTCTTCTTTACAAAACATCTCTAGTTCATTCAGGTTTGATGGCTTCCGAGCATGGACAGCTCTCTTTAACTCACACCACAGATTCTTAATTATATTCAGGTCTGGGGACCGAGATGGCCATTCCAGAACATTGTACTTGCTTCTCTGCATGAATGCCTTAGTGGATTTTGAACTGTGTTTAGGGTCTTTGTCTTGTTGAAAGATCCAGTCCCGGCGCAGCTTCAGCTTTGTCACTGATTCCTGGACATTGGTCTCCAGAATCTGCTGATACTGAGTGGAATCCATGCATCCCTCAACTTTGACAAGATTCCCAGTACCTGCACTGGCCACACAGCCCCACAGCATGATGGAACCACCACCATATTTTACTGTAGGTAGCAGGTGTTTTTCTTGGAATGCTGTGTTGTTTTTCCTCCATGCATAACACCCCTTGTTATGCCCAAATAGCTCAAACTTCAAATCTTTCCAAGCCAATTTGAGTGCCATTAATTAGTTCTAAAGGTTTTGGAATCAATAAAATGACAACAGTGCCCACATTTATGCACCTGCCTAATCTTATTTAAACAATGATTGCGCACTTTCTGTAAATGCAATAAACTTCATTTTACTTCTTAAATATCACTGTGTTTGTCTCCTATATGATATATTTAACTGACATTTTTTATGGTAACAACCAACGATTTATACAGGAAGATCATGACAATTAACAACGTTGCCCAAACTTTCACATCCCAAGCCGCCATATTAAAAATGATTGACCAGACACAAAAGGAAAAATTACACCTATATTTCCAAATAATGTATTGTCACCTTACATTGTACTAGGAACATAATTTATAATTTTGTTCATAAGGTTATGCAACACAGTGGTGTAGTGGTTAGCAGTCTTGCCTTGCAGCACTGGATTCCTGGTTCAAATCCCATCCAGGGCACTATCTGCATGAAGTTTATATGTTCTCCCCATCTCTGCATGAGTTTCCACTGGGCACTCCGGTTTCCTCCTGTCAACAACCGGCCCCACGGGAAGCCTGCAGAGACAGTTCCTGACTGGGGTTTTTGACCAGATCGAGAGGGAGAGCCGCCTTTCAAGCTAACACAAAGCTGTTGCCTCTCAACAACACTCTGCCACCACTAGCAGTTGTCTGGGACGATCCTGCTAGACACTCCAAGTATTTTATACACTGCTGTCGAGCTGCTCACACTCAAGCTGGTGCTTGGGTACTTTGGGTCAGTCACGGGCTTTAGGCCAGAGTACGAGAATGCCACACACGCCATGCAATCTCACACGGTTGCAATGAACAATCCAAGCATACGATCAGGCACTGAACTTTTAATACAATTACACTGCAGTCTCTCTCTAGGAGATGTAAAGCTATGCTTAGTACTAAGAAGACTAGCTTATTAAATAAAGATTTAATGTTCCAAAAAAAGTGGAGCAGTGCAGAAAGAAATCTATACAAAGATATTTACAAAAAACAAGTAAAAAGTACAAAGGAAGATGGCCAGACAATTTTCTTATTAAAATAAAAAAGGCGATAAAACAGAAAATAAACGTTACCAGCGTAAAGGTCCGAACTTGGTTTTGTGAGAAGGATGCAGCTGATCATTGCCACTATTGGACCTTTTTGAGCTTGCACTCCTTGCCTGATGAAGCGGGTTATACCTGCGAAACGCGTTACGGAGTGCCAAAATAAATTGTTATTTGCGATTTGAACAATCTCGATTGTCCATCATTTCAGGAGGTAAGTCCACCTGTACTCCTCCTTTTTAGTTGTTTTTAGATCATTTTAACCTGCCTGGCGCCTCTGTCCAAATTTGCACAGTATATAGTCCACCTTGGGTGGAGGGGACTGTCCCCTTCTTTCTATCTACAGAGAGCGACTTCTTAAACCTGAGTGGGGTCAGGTTCTAATGCTCCCCACCTGCATTTCAAGTGGTTGCCTATGTGGTAACCCGTGTTTGTGAGTATATCCACATCTGTTAATTATTTCGCCAACAATTGTTAGACTTACTGCACTATATTGGGCTCTCGGTTTTTCTTTTTGTTTCAAGTGCAGCTGATCAAATATTAGAGTAGACCTAGCTCTTGCTACCTCCTGGGGGACTACGAGCTCTTAATCCTGGAAGCGGTTTCTTATAGTGCAAAGTATGCCCTGGGGGCTATCCAAACTCCTCACTTAAAATTAATCTAATTTCCTACTATTCTATAAGTTTGTCAAGATCTCTGGTAAATTCCAGCTTGCTGTTACATGCAAATATCAGTTCCCTGTACTGCTTTGAGCCTCCCCACAGCAGACTCTAGACAGTCCAGTTGTGTATTGAAGCAATAGGGTAACTGAATGGGTAGTTGTGTAGGTGTCAGGCTTAGCTGTCCTGGTAGGCAGACATCAAAACGATGCAAACATTCACTTTGTTTACTCCTGACATCATACGGACAGTTCCCCATACAGCAGCCTACTAATCAGTGGCGTAACTAGAACTCATTGGGCCCCCCTGCAAAACTTTGGATGGGGGTCCCCCTTGACCCTACTGAACACTGAATAGGGACTGTCTGCAAATCTGTGTCTGCAAAACTGTGTATGATTCCTTATCAGTTGCTGAGCAGATGCAGTCATTAGAAAAAATGTGTAGCGAGCAGATTTTTTCTCTCCATACCCTTAGTTGTCAGTCTCTAAAGACAGGGAAAAGACGGAATGCGGAATTACCGCGGAATCGGAAATTGGCATTTCCGACCATCCCTAGACTCGTGCCCCGAACTTGGCTTGGCACGTACAGGGTTTCAAGTACACTATACAGGGTACAAGTATCTCCCTCCTTCCCTATGCAGAGTCCCAAGCAAAACATAAATGAGAGGCTACTCAGCTAGATCTTGGCATTCTACTGATGAGATCTCCCTTCACTTGGGGGCACCACTTAACACTGAAGGTACCTCTAGCCACCTAATACTAACTTCTAGCTACTTAATATTGATAATACTTCTGGCTACCTGAGGGACTCCTGTAGTTACCTATGACGGGCAAGGGAAGTAAGAGAGAAGTGACAGCTGGCACAGGCAGCACACTTGCGGTGCAGTTCAGGGGGGTTTGCAGAGTCATGGAGGGCGGAGTCTAGGGTGCCAGGACATCTGTGTTTATAGGCTCCTGTGAGGTAAATCAGGGCCTGGTAGTGCCACATGTTGTCCGTTCTTATGTCATATAGAGTAAGGCTGGTTTCCCACCAGGACGTTGCGTTTTAGGAGACGTTATGGTCGCAAAATGTGCCCCTAACGCAACGCCTGGTGGTGTTGTAGGAGGACGCTACCAAGAGCCGTGTTACAAGCAGCTCTTAGTGCGCCTGTCGGAGGCACTGTGGACACCACGTGAGCGGAACTCTCAGCATCACGTGGTCCCGCCAGCCAATCAGCGGCCGCTCCAGGATGTAAACACTGCAAGTGCAGTGAATAATAAGTAGCCATGTGCCTGGCTACGTAGCGGCCTCTCCCCGCCTCCTCTCCACCCATAAAATGAAAAAAAAAAACCCTACTGAGCATGTGCAAACAGTCTAACAACTGCATGCAGTACGTTATGTAGACGTACTGCGTTACAATGTAACGCAACGTGGGCACTGTGAACAGCCCATTGCTTTTTCATTGCTATGCGTTGGGGTGCGTTACAGGCTGCTCTAACGTGCGCCTGTAACGTCCCACTGTGAAACCAGCCTTAAGCATACAGTCAATGAAAGGTATGCGGCACTGTAACTGTTAATGTGTGAGTTTTACAGTAGTGCATTACGTTGCCGCACGCCGTTAAATTAATACACACTCGCCACACTATGAATGTCACACAAGGTGGTACATTGCAGTATGGCGAGACAAGTTACAAACCGGTCGGTACGCAACATACCTCTGTGAGCATGGCCTAAGCAAGAGAAGACAAAAGTGAAAGCAATGCCACCAAACCATCCAGAGCCAAAGACAAACTCCAAATAATTCCCACTAACCTGCAGCACAGCTGGGTCTGGTTATTTTGGGAGCGTACAAAGGCTTCCAATGGCAATTGCAGGCACTACCCTTACCTAGGTTCATTCTAAGGGCCCTTTCTGTTTTGCCTACGTCACATCACTCACCACCGCAAATGTTGCTTTCGGTTGTGTACACATACCTTTTAAAGAGAAACCGTAACCAGGAATTGAACTTTATCACAGTCAGTAGCTGATATCCCCTTTTCCACAAGAAATATAATCCTTTTCTCAAACGGATCATCAGGGGGCTCTGTATGGCTGATATTGTGGTGAAACCCCTCCCACAGTGTGATGTCAGGACCATGGTCCTGACAGTTTCCTGTCTGTGAAACTCGCTGCATTGTGGGAAATAAGTTTACAGCTGTTTCCAACTGCCAAAAAAGCAAGCAGCATCTCCTTCCACTGACATCACTTGCCTGCAGTAAAAATGTCACCATGATAAATGTCAGAATGTATATCAGGGAAAGGAACGCTTTTACAATGAGCAAACACTGACTAAATCATTTATACATAATTATTGTAAAAACGATGCACTTTTTTTATTACATTCTTTTCACTGGAGTTCCTCACTAACCTAACATCCCAGTGGGAGATCAGCCTGAAGGAGAAACTTTATATGTTTTAAAGAATGTCACTTAAATAACACTTGTTTTATTATAGTTTTTATTGACTTTTCAAGGTCACCTTATGGTTTTAAATGACATTATGTAAATACGCTTCCAGGAGACGCTATAAGGAAGCTACTCATAGCAATGCTGATAAAACACAAGTGGATATTCAGAAAAATGAAGGTGGCCTTATATCTAAGGATTTGGCTGTACGACTGACCGATTCGTTCATTTTATAGAATAGAATGAGAGAGAATTGAGTGTATTCCAGTATGCCCAATCGATGAAAAGTGGCTGATATCCTGTCGAATTGAGCAGCTTAGTCGATCGAGCAGGATGCAAGATATGGGGGAATTGCACAGAAATCAGCTACAGTTCCCATGCCCTTCGATCGACTCTGAATCGATTTTTGTATTCAGAGCATGGAGGCACAACATCACTCAGATCAATTAGTGAAGGCGAATTGCATAGGATATCATCTGTAGTGTGTGGGCCACTAGTCTAGGCGACTTTCCATCAACCATACTTACGTCGATTGCTAAATAAAGTCAATTGCTTTGTTGTTTGAATCAGAATTGTTAGATGTATGGCTGTCTTTAATTCCTTTTCCATTCTCACAATACTAGTGAGCAGATAATTCTTCTTACATCCACTCATCCACTAACAAAACAATACATTTATCCCAGCAGCCTGTAGCAGGGCCATTTCTAGCCTTATCAACAACACAATAACTTCCTGTGCTGATATCTATTAAAGTGGAATATAACCCTGCATTTCAACTTTGCTCTAAAACATTATTTACAGCATATTATATGCAACCAGCATTTTTTTTTACTAGACCAGCATTGGAAGGGTTACACACAGAGCTTTTAAAGTTCCTGGAGAGAACTGCTCCCAGCAGCTGAAGTTTAAATAGATACATTTCAGTAAACAAAATGTAGCAAGTGAGGAATGTTACACACTCTTCCAGCTCCTGCACAGTCAGAGAGAGTGAGTCACATTCCTCACTTGTTACATTTTGTTTTGCTGAAATGTATCTATGTAAGCTTCGGATGCGGCAGCAGTTCTCTCCAGGAACTTTAAAGCTCTGTGTGTAACCCTTCCAATGCTGGTCTAGTAAAAAAAAAATGCTGGTTGCATATAATATGCTGTAAATAATGTTTTAGAGAAAAGTTGAAATGCAGGGTTATATTCCGCTTTAAGCATTTCCTGCAATAATATATGGTCTACCACTAGGTGGCAGAATAACCCCCTAACAAACACAAACACACACACAGACAAAAAAATAAAAATTGCACATGCTATAGAACACATCTTATATGATATATACCATGCACTATACAGCAAATGCTGCCACTATGAACCTCAAATAAAAACGGCACCCACTTTACAAATCTCAACATTATGTTCCTACAGAACAATTTAAAGCGGATCCGAGATGAAAAACTAACTATAACAAGTAACTTGTCTATATATCTTATCTAAAGTTTAGATGGTTTACATAGCAAATCTAGCTGCAAACAGTTTTAATAGAATATGATTATTTCTTCCTGTGATACAATGACAGCAGCCATGTTGTTTGTAAACATTACACAGAGGCAGGCTTATCTGTATCTTGAGCCATCAGCCTAATCCCCCCTCTTTCCTCCTCCCCTCTGCCTCTGAAATCAATGCCTAGTAACACCTCCCCCTCCTCCTGCCCAGACTGAGCTCCCATGAGCCCTTGCTACTGTCTGAAAGTGCCTTGGCTCTCTGAAAACCTGTGGGTGTGGTTTATTTAGTTTATAGGGAATTAGAGAATTAAAACAAAAAAAAAAAGTATTTGGCTTGAGGAATGCCCTATAAACAATAGGAAAGGAACACAATTATGCAATGAGTAAAAGTTCACCTAGGATCCACTTTAAGGTATTATGACCGTCACATTTGCAGGATCAGATTTACAAGCAAGTCTTAATTTAAGAATACTTTTTCACAAACATTTTAGGATATGAAAATACTGTATGTTACCGCCTGTTACGATAGTACTGGAGATGGTATATCATGACATTGACAGGCTGACATAGTCATATGGTACAAATGTTTAGCAATTTATAACCCATTCCAGAGATAAGCACAGTGTGTTGATAGTGTAAGTGAGACAAGATAAGAGGAGTAGAATGGAGCTAGGAAGGGTGGTAGAGGGTCCGAAATGATGACATTGATAAGCAGATATGAGAGGAATAGAGGCATAGTGGATAGCACTATTGTATTGTAGTGCTGAGTCCTCAGTTTGAAAATTGGCCACAGCGAAATCTGCATGGAGTTTCTATCTTCCCCACTTCATATTTCTTCTACATCCCAAAAACATACCAATAAGTCAGCTGGTTTCCGACAAAACAATAGTGAAAATATTAGACTATAACTATGGTAGGGATTAGATTGTGAGCTCCTCTGAGGACAGTCAGTGACATGACTATGTGATTTGTAAAGTGCTGCAGAAGATGTCAGTGGCAGTGCTATGTAAATACATAATAATAATAATATGGTAGGACATTACACTATGACTATGGTAGGATTAGATTGAGAGCTCCTCTGAGGACAGTCAAGGACATGACTATGTACTCTGTAATGTGCTGCAGAAGATGTCACTGCTATATAAATACATAATAATAATATGGTGGGACATTAGGCTATGACTATGGTAGGATTACAGTGTGAGCTCCTCTGAGGACAGTCAGTAACATGACTATGTACTCTGTAATGTGCTGCAGAAGATGACAGTGCTATATAAATACATAATAATAATATGATAGGACATTAGACTATGACTATGGTAGGGATTAGAGTGTGAGCTCCTCTGAGGACAGTCAGTGACATGACTATGTACTCTGTAATGTGCTGCAGAAGATGTCAGTGCTATATAAATACATAATAATAATAATATGGTAGGACATTAGACTATGACTATGGTAGGATTAGAGTGTGAGCTCCTCTGAGGACAGTCAGTGACATGACTATGTACTCTGTAATGTGCTGCAGAAGATGTCAGTACTATATAAATACATAATAATAATATGGTAGGACATTAGACTATGACTATGGTAGGATTAGAGTGTGAGCTCCTCTGAGGACAATCAGTGACATGACTATGTACTCTGTAAAGTGCTGCAGAAGATGTCAGTGCTATATAAATACATAATAACAATATGTTAGGACATTAGACTATGATTATGGTAAGATTAGAGTGTGAGCTCCTCTGAGAACAGCCAGGGACATGACTATGTACTCTGTAATGTGCTGCAGAAGATGTCAGTGCTATATAAATACATAATAACAATATGTTAGGACATTAGACTATGACTATGGTGGGAATTAGATTGTGAGCTCCTCTGAGGACAGTCAGGGACATGACTATGTACTCTGTAATGTGCTGCAGAAGATGTCAGTGCTATATAAATACATAATAATAATATGGTAGGGACATTAGGCTATGACTATGGTAGGATTAGATTGTGAGCTCCTCTGAGGACAGTCAGTGACATGACTATGTACTCTGTAATGTGCTGCAGAAGATGTCAGTGCTATATAAATACATAATAATAATAATATGGTAGGACATTAGACTATGACTATGGTAGGATTAGAGTGTGAGCTCCTCTGAGGACAGTCAGTGACATGACTATGTACTCTGTAATGTGCTGCAGAAGATGTCAGTACTATATAAATACATAATAATAATATGGTAGGACATTAGACTATGACTATGGTAGGATTAGAGTGTGAGCTCCTCTGAGGACAATCAGTGACATGACTATGTACTCTGTAAAGTGCTGCAGAAGATGTCAGTGCTATATAAATACATAATAACAATATGTTAGGACATTAGACTATGATTATGGTAAGATTAGAGTGTGAGCTCCTCTGAGAACAGCCAGGGACATGACTATGTACTCTGTAATGTGCTGCAGAAGATGTCAGGGCTATATAAATACATAATAACAATATGTTAGGACATTAGACTATGACTATGGTGGGAATTAGATTGTGAGCTCCTCTGAGGACAGTCAGTCACATGACTATGTACTCTGTAATGTGCTGCAGAAGATGTCAGTGCTATATAAATACATAATAATAATATGGTAGGGACATTAGGCTATGACTATGGTAGGATTAGATTGTGAGCTCCTCTGAGGACAGTCAGTGACATGACTATGTACTCTGTAAAGTGCTGCAGAAGGTGTCATTGCGATATCAATACCTAATAATATTTTGGTATGACAGACTATGGGTATGGAAGGTTGTCAGTCTCTCAGGACAGGGAAAATTAACTTTTTTTCCTGGGTTGCAAAAACATTTAGAGCACCCTTTTAGACAGCTCTGCGCTCGAGGTGACCGCCTGTAGTGCCTTTGGTTTGAAACAACTGTGGCTAGTAGCAGCAGATCACTTAGCGTCTGAGCACACTATAGCACTGCTCACAAGCCTAAATGGGGGCAAGAATTCCTCCGTAAGCCTTACTGGTGGTTGCAATTCTATTGCAACCTGAAATTTGTGAATGATTCTGTTTCCATGATTAATCCCGGTGTTTCAATATATTGCACTATAAGCTCCTAGTATTCTGTCTTTTAGGCTGTAGACACACTATGAGCACTTTCTGAGTGCTTTTCTGTCCATCATAGCTTTCTGAGGATTTTTTTAAAAAATGCTCCAATCAACTTGGATTAAAATCACAGTAAAATCGCTGTAAAATTGCAGCAATCGCAGTCTTTTGAAAAAATCACAGTCTTGGCGATTTTCCAGTGATTTTCCTTTGATTTTATGCAAGTCAATGGGAGCGCTCAGAAAGCTCTGATGGCCAGAAAAGCACCCAGAAAGCGATCATAGTATGTCTACAGCCTTACTATGCTTTCAGCTGTAGCTTGGCCAAAAGAATCTGCCACAGGTCGGATCACTGGCCGAGCAGTCGAGAGGCTTCTGGGCCTGCTGTGTACGTGTTGGATTCTTGACAGAATGAGGCGGTTGTTATTGGCTGTCTTGGCCAAGTTTTATCTAGCGTGTGTACAGAGCTTAAAGTGAACCTTAAGTGAAAAAAAAAACGAATTCTACTCACCTGGGGCTTTCCTCAGCCCCCTGCAGCTGATCAGTGCCCTCGACGTGTCTCTCCGATCCTCCTGGTCCCGCCGGCGACCACTTCCGGTTTCGCCGCCAGGACCCAACAGGCTGGGAACGCAAGTGATTCTTCGTGTTCCCAGCCACAATAGCGCCCTCTATGTTGCTATAGCAATATAGAGGGAGCTATTGTTGCTGGGAACGCGAAGAAGATGAGGGAACTACAGATAGGGGACAAAAGTCCTTTCGTGAGTCCACCTTTAGTCCACCCATTACCCCGGGAAGCCCTATAGATGTTTTTCATAGGGGGATTCTTGATGAAATTAACCTCTTGACGACCAGCTAACGCCGATTGGCGTAAACTGGTCGTCTGCGGGTTACCATGGAAACGGCCGCTCGATCGAGCGGCCTTTCCAAGTCAGTTCACGGAGGGTGTCTCCGTGAACAGCCGGAGAGCCGCCGATGGTGGCTCGCCGGCAAAATGTAAACAGGCGGGGAAGAAATCCCCGCTGTTTACATCATACGGCGCTGCTGCGCAGCAGCGCCGTAAGGCAGATCGGCGATCCCCGGCCTCTGATTGGCCGGGGATTGCCGGCATATGATAGGCTGAAGCCTATCCTTCAATGCGCAGGACGGAAATCCGTCCTGCGCAGCACACAGGGGAAGGGAGAGGGAGGGAGCTGGCGAGAGGGCTGAAAGCGCTGCGGAGGGGGGCTTTGAAGAGCCCCCCCCGCTAAGCAACTGCAGCCGGCGGCGATCAGACCCCCCCAGCAGGACATCCCCCTAGTGGGAAAAAAAGGGGGGTAGTCTGATCGCCCTGCTGCACTGCTGATCGGTGCTGCGGGCTGTAGAGCCCACGCAGCACCGATCAGTGTAACATCCCCTGGTCGGCAAGTGGTTAAGGCCTGCATTTATTCTAAAGATACCATGAATATTACTGAGGGGGAGAAGAGAGTAGTTGGTTGGCTGAGATCTAGGACTGACATTTTTTGTAAACCCGCTGATAAGGGAGGCAACCTTGTTATCTTATACAGGAGATGTACTTAAAGAGAATCTGTATTGTTAAAATCGCACAAAAGTAAACATACCAGTGCGTTAGGGGACATCTCCTATTACCCTCTGTCACAATTTCGCCGCTCCCCGCCGCATTAAAAGTGGTTAAAAACAGTTTTAAAAAGTTTGTTTATAAACAAACAAAATGGCCACCAAAACAGGAAGTAGGTTGATGTACAGTATGTCCACACATAGAAAATACATCCATACACAAGCAGGCTGTATACACCCTTCCTTTTGAATCTCAAGAGATCATTTGTGTGTTTCTTTCCCCCTGCATCTCTCATGCACTGAAGTTTCAGGCTGCTCTTTTCTTCCTGCAAACAGCTTTGCCCTTAGTATGTGAAAGCCCAGCCAGCTCAGAGGACGATTTATCCAGCTTGTAAACGATAAGAGAGAAGCTGCCCTAATCTAAATAATACACAGGCAGTGTGCAGAGAGGGGCCTGGGGGGGAGAGATGCATCACAGAACCACAACACTGAAGAACTTGGCAGCCTTCCAGACACAGGCTGACAAGTCTGACAAGAGAGAGATAAGTTGATTTATTACAGAGATGGTGATAGTAGAACGTGCTGCAGTAAGCCAGAACACATTAGAATAGCTTTTGGAACTTGTAGGATGATAAAAAACAGGATGCAATTTTTGTTACGGAGTCTCTTTAAGAGAGGCATATCGCCAATTGGGTGATACTTCTACTTATGTGGAACTAAAATCTAATCCAGTCGAGAAGGATAAGGGTAAGCTAAGGACAGAGGCGTCTGAGCCATTAGGCAGCTATAAATTTTCGCCGAAGGCGACAGGAAGAGGCAAGGGCGCTTCTGCACTGAGTAGTGAGAGAAGAAATGCCTCTCAGCTGACTCAGGTGTCAGTTTACACAGCAGCAGCAGCAGCAGGGCTGACTGGACTTCAGCTCAATGATTCAAAGAACCACAGTAATGAATGAGTCAGTGAGAGAAGGCACTCATCCTAGTCAGGGATCCGAGGAGTACAGCATCATCAGCTCCTGAGTCCGACTCCTGAGAATTCAGTCCCTCTCTCTCTGCTACTGGTAACTGCGTGGATGTAGAGACTGTGTAGCAGCCAGGCATTGACTTCCCCCCAGGCCACCTTTCATTCAATGATTTAGGGTTGGTCCTGTGTCTGCTGTATTCAGGTTTGTTGATGTAAGGCAATGTAAAACACTAGGCTAGCTGATAAAAGTGCAATTAGAGGGCAGGCAAGCTGGTAAATATACACAGCATGATGTAGAACTCGTCTGGAGGGTCAGTGGGAAAAAATCTGTCTGGTCTCTCCCCATTGTTATAATGACTTTAAGTGCAGATAAGGTCTTAAACAGGTTGAAAAGTTTTGACAGTCCCTAGACTCCAGGAGGGCTGCTTGCTGACTTGTGTAAGAGACTGGCAGGGACAGCAGTCCTATTACCAGCAACTAGTCTCTGTGTAATGTGGGACTGCAATACAGATAAACTGCTCCATCTCAGGCTATTCTCAGTCTCACTCCACTCCTCCTATCTCTGTATGTGTATAGTGTATGTCTACTGTGTGCTGTGTATAGTGTGGTGTGTGTGTGTGTGTGTGTGTGTGTGTCTAAAGTGTGTGTGTGTACTGTGTATAGTGTGTATGTTGTGTGCAGTGTGTGTACTGTGTGTGTGTGTGTGTACACTGTGTGTGTGTGTATAGTGTGTGTGTGTGTACTGTGTGTGGTGTGTGTGAGTGCATGCCGCAATAAGTATATTTTATGGTGAAACGCTCTGCTGCATAACAACTATTTTCTGGTGAACCCATGCCGCAATAAGTATATTTTCTGGTGAAACGCTGCTGCATTATGATTTTTGGGGGTCTTGGGGGTGGTGTTCACCATGAGGGGTGCGGGGTATGGGACTGGGGGCAATCACGGGGGGGGGGGGGGGGGGGGTGCCACAGGATTTCTCGCCTGGAGTGACAAAATGGCTAGAGACGCCCCTGGCTAAGGACACTCTTGAAGAAGGTGGTGGAGCTGGGATTCCTAAGTCAAAAGGTGAGGGAAGAGTTGTTTGTGGAAAAACCTAGATTCCCCCTCTGGTATTATTTACTAAAGGTGCACAAAACGTTAGAGAACCCACCCGGGAGACCGATTGTCTCCAGGGTGGGCTCTCTAACAGAGGTACTATCGAGATATTTAGACTATAGACTGGGACCCTGCCTCATAATGGTCAAGTCCCTGGTACAGGACACGGTTGATATTTTAAATGTCCTGGCACATTTTGAGTGGAAGGAACGCAACCTTGTTATCTTATCCAGGGAGATATACTTAAGAGGGGCATATCGCCAATTGGGTGATACTTCTACGTATACTTATTCCACATATGGCAGGCCTACTAGCACTGCACAACATTTTGGACAGATATGGTAAAAGTGATGAATTATCTGGTTATTTATGTGAATGTATGAAATTCATTCTCAAACAGAATTCCTTCATGTTCAATGGGAGGTGGTACAAGCAAGTGACAGGGACTGCCATGGGGACCCCGGTAGCTCCTACTTATTCAAACCTTTTCCTGTCAGTATGTGAGGAGGAGACCATTTGGTCCCCCATTAATTCCTTTTGTGAAAAGTTTAAATTGTGGCGACGATACGTCCTTGTGGTCTGGGATGGTGACATCCTTGTGGTCTGGGATGGTGACGTCCTTGTGGTCTGGGATGGTGACAGCAGGGAGTTTGTTCAATCTATGGAGTGGATTAATTCCAACCAAATAAAAATGAGTTTTACATCACACTTTGGGGATAGGGAAGTGGAGTACCTGGACCTCAAGGTGGTGATCAAGAATCAGGTAATTATTACCAAAGGTTATAGGAAAGAAACCACCACTAATAGCTTGCTCCATTCTGCTAGTTACCATCCACATCTAGTCACCATGACATGTCAAGGACGCCATCCCTTATGGCCATTTTTTGCGCCTCAGGAGGAATAATAAAAATGACGCTGATTTTGAGATTCAGGCGGGGGAGCAATGTGAACGCCTCAGGAATAGAGGTTATGAGGCAGAATTGGTGAGCAGGACCCTGGATAGAGCCAGTGAGGTTCCAAGAGAGCAATTACTCACTAGAAAAAAATCGGTCACGCTCTAAGGTGAATCAATGTAATTTTGTGTTTGATTACTCACCCCTTTCTGAAAAGATTAGACAGACCGTTAGGAATCAGTTGCAGATTTTGAAGTTGGATAGCACCCTGAAGGATATAACCACCCTACCACCTAGGGTCAGTTTTAGGAGGGGTAAGGCAATTAGGAAGATGTTGGTCAACAGTGATGTTAGGATTAGAGAGGAAAGGTAGGCCAATTGGTTAGCAAAGAAAAAATGGGAAGGAAATCATGAGTGCGGACATTGTAGTGCTTGGCGCTTTATCAGAAAGGGTAAAGTGGACCAGATTGGTCCTAGTACTTGGAGAATCAGAGAATTCATCAATTGTCATACTAAGTTAGTAGTGTATTGTGTGTGGTGCCCCTGCGGTCGCTATTATAGTGGCAAAACGGTCCAGCCATTAAAGGAGCGTTTCCTCCAACACAAAAGATCAATCCGGGGTGGTGTAGGTGGTACCCGCTTGATAGAACATATTTTTGAGACCCATTCGGGTAATGTGGAGTGTCTCTTCTTTGCTGGCTTGGAAATTGTTCAAGGGGATGTCAGGGGAGATTTGAGAGACGATAGACTCTCTAAAAGGGAGGCCTGGATGATTTCTTGTACTGAGGCTCTGGGGAATCTAGGTTTTAATGAGATGAGGTGAATGCATTTTTTATATAAAAGTTTTAGGTCGGAATTTACTATGTACTACATTGTCACCTATTCCCGCCCGTGAAGTAATGTTCACCCCTCCCCGCCCCATCCCTGTGAGAGAGAGGTTAGGTGTTGGGAGGAGTTACCTGTATATAGGTGGGGTAGGAGGAAAATGTGTCAGGCCCCACATGTCCTGAAGAGGCGTGATATACATGTGAAACAGCTGTAGACAAAGGGTCTTTCTTCTGTAGCTGTGCTTTGTGGTTCTAATAAAAGATCAACTGTGGAGTGCCGGAGTCTGCTTTTTCTTTCATCAATATTATGTAGCGGTGTAACTCTGACGCAGTGGGCCCAAAACACAGTTAGACAAAGTCGCCCTAATGTTAATTAGACAATGTTCCCCAAAACATATAAGAAAGCAGTGTTTCCTCCATGATGTGTGGATTCACTTCATGGATGTGCAGAAACTGTGTGATGCTATTTATTAGCATACCATTTAGTAACCAGGACTCCCCCAATGCCAAATGCTGCAAAAATAACCCCAAAGTAGCAAATGCAGCCACTATGACCAACAAAAAATGCAGCAACTGTTACCTCTGACGCATGAAATGCAACAACTGTTACCTCCAACACAGGAAATGCAACAGCTGTCTCCTCCAACACATGAAATGCAGCAAACTTTACCTCCCACACATGCAATGAACAAAACATTACCTCTGAATAATGAAATGCAGCATTCCCTATTTCCCCCAGATGTTTCCGTTGACACATGCAATGAGGCAAGGTTACTTCAGACACTTGAAATGCAGAAAACTTGAAATGCGGAAAACATTACCTTCCACACGTTAAAATGCCTTGTTAAGAATGTTTAGGTAGCCAAATTAGCATTAACTGAGGAAAGATGCACCCCCTAAAAAGATAAAATATTAAAAAAATAAATAAAAGGTAAGTATAAAAGGCTTGCCTCAACTATATGTGCAACTTGTGTCGGATACTGGGTACAAAACAAGCCGCTGCAGAGAGAGCCGCTGACCCGAACTCAGCGCCCACGTTATCCACATCACGTGGACTACTGCACCACTGCTGCCCAGGAAGACCAGGCTGCTGCCAGAATGAGCAGAAGGCCGATTAGGCCTGTGCACCGTCGCTCCCACAGCTGTATGGAGCCTCTAGGGCGGGAGCTCCCTCCGGATTTTTATTACATCAGACCAGCCAGGAGTGCCCTTGTTGTGCACGTCTCTCCTCTCCCCAGCCACAGGACACTATCTTGGGACAGACCAGCTAGCACCGCCGCGTGGGGGGGTCGGGCACCATCGCTCCGCATGCCGGCCGCAACACAAGAGAGCCGCATGCTGGCTGCAAGCCAAGCCTCTTTGCACTGCTACTGCCACACAGGCCATCCATCAAAGCGGCTAGGGAACATCCGACTGCTGCTGCTGCATTAGCTGCTACTTTACCACTGGGACCTGCAGGTGCTCCAAGCATCCTGTGCCATCCGGGCTGTCAGATCCACCTGCACGGGGCTGATGATACCACTGCCACACACTGGGACACTGCATGCAGGTCGAACTGCTGCTGCGGCCATAGTAGGCCAGTTACTACTGCCCCCCCCCAGCCTGCCCATGGATAACATCAGGCAGGCCACCAGCCAGCACCACAGTTCCCTGGCCTTAGATACAAGCAGCAATGCCAATCCACTAGAGCTCTCTCAGTCCAATCAGCCTAAGGTGCACCCTGCATCCCTGGCCTGGGTCATCTCCTCACAGCTCATCTCTGTCCAGGAGCCCTGCAGCCCAGCATGGCATTCAGCAATGCCTGTGTTCCAATTCTCATAAAAACTGCCTGACACTTGTTTCATGGCCTTCCTCAGAAGCACATATTTACAAATAAGGTATGCACACCTTGTTAAAATAGCACTAAAGATATAAAGCAAAGGGTGCTGAGTCAGTAAACAGGCCTGCAATAGGCCATACACTGGCACAATATATACAAATGACTCGCACACCAGCACAGGAATCTATGAAAAGATTATTTATAAGAAGTATAACAGCCCGTACAAAAAATGGTAAAAAATACACAGTGTTCACATAATCTGAATACACCACAGTAAGTGAAATTAGCAGCAAATACATACAGGGGATATCAACTGTAGATACAGGCAATCATATAAGTTAGCATATAAGTTAGCAGCAAGGAGATACACAGAAGAGTGGCCACTGCAATCAATCATAGTGATACCCCCATAATGTCAGATATATACCCTCCACCTCCTCATTCATCCCATTAGGTATCTTGCTATCCAATCTATAGATCCAGTAAAGTTCTCGCTGTAACAGCTTTTGTTCCAAATCCCCTCCCCTATACGACGGGGCCACCTCCTCTATCACCCTGAATCTCAACTGAGTTACGTTGTGGCCCGCCTCCCAAAAGTGGCGTGCAACAGGCGAATCCATCTCACCACAGCGGATGTTGCTGCGGTGCTCACTTATCCTGGTCCTAATCTCCCTAGTGGTCTGCCCGACATATAGTCGGCCACATGGGCACAGCAGGCAATACACCACAAATTTAGAAGAGCAATTAGCAAACCCTCTAAGTACAATACGCTCCCCTGTGCGTGGATGGGGAAAAGAGGGGCCCCTTTGCACATAGCTGCATTGTGCGCAATGTCCGCATGAGAACATACCCTTAGGTTTTGGTAAGCCGCCAAGCCAATTATCTCGACTTGATGTAGGTGTGTTGGTGCTCCTGGCATGGACTAAAGAGTCCCTCAGATTCCTGGAGCGTCGGTAAGCGCATATAGGCTGATCATGGAATGTCTCAGCTAACGCCGGATCACTGCTCAATACATGCCAATGCTTTCTAACTATTTGTTGAGCCTGCAATGAAAAAGGTGAATACGTTAGGACCATAGGAATACGCTTTGATTTTACTGAGGAATCACTCCTTAATTTCAAACAGGACTTGGATCGTTCATTTTCCACGATCACATTTAGTTTGGACTATAGTCCATCAAAGGTCCACTTCCTGGACGTTCTGGTCTCTGTTGAGGGTAACACATTGCATACAGCCCCATACAGGAAGCCGACTGATAAAAACACTTACTTGTTGGCGAAAAGCTACCACCCACAGAGGCTCAAGAAGGGACTGCCCTATAGCCAATTTTTGAGACTCCGTAGAATTTCCTCTACAGATGAGGCCTTCTTTAGGGAGGCAGGGGTGATGCTGGACAACTTCAGACAGAGGGGGTACAGCCTGGATTTGTTGAATCAGGCTTTGGAGAGAGCTACTAGGCAGGATCGCACTTCCCTTTTAAAAAATAAACCCAAAGTAAAATCAAAGCGTATTCCTATGGTCCTAACGTATTCACCTTTTTCATTGCAGGCTCAACAAATAGTTAGAAAGCATTGGCATGTATTGAGCAGTGATCCGGCGTTAGCTGAGACATTCCATGATCAGCCTATATGCGCTTACCGACGCTCCAGGAATCTGAGGGACTCTTTAGTCCATGCCAGGAGCACCAACACACCTACATCAAGTCGAGATAATTGGCTTGGCGGCTTACCAAAACCTAAGGGTATGTTCTCATGCGGACATTGCGCACAATGCAGCTATGTGCAAAGGGGCCCCTCTTTTCCCCATCCACACACAGGGGAGCGTATTGTACTTAGAGGGTTTGCTAATTGCTCTTCTAAATTTGTGGTGTATTGCCTGCTGTGCCCATGTGGCCGACTATATGTCGGGCAGACCACTAGGGAGATTAGGACCAGGATAAGTGAGCACCGCAGCAACATCCGCTGTGGTGAGATGGATTCGCCTGTTGCACGCCACTTTTGGGAGGCGGGCCACAACGTAACTCAGTTGAGATTCAGGGTGATAGAGGAGGTGGCCCCGTCGTATAGGGGAGGGGATTTGGAACAAAAGCTGTTACAGCGAGAACTTTACTGGATCTATAGATTGGATAGCAAGATACCTAATGGGATGAATGAGGAGGTGGAGGGTATATATCTGACATTATGGGGGTATCACTATGATTGATTGCAGTGGCCACTCTTCTGTGTATCTCCTTGCTGCTAACTTATATGCTAACTTATATGATTGCCTGTATCTACAGTTGATATCCCCTGTATGTATTTGCTGCTAATTTCACTTACTGTGGTGTATTCAGATTATGTGAACACTGTGTATTTTTTACCATTTTTTGTACGGGCTGTTATACTTCTTATAAATAATCTTTTCATAGATTCCTGTGCTGGTGTGCGAGTCATTTGTATATATTCTTCCTCAGAAGCACACCATATACAAATATCAAATGTGGACCAAACGACATATATAGCCGCAATCTGTGTTCTATAGAGAGTGAGTGTTCAACGACGATTCCATGAGCAATACATGCATCCATGGATTGAAAGGAGCGCTCCTTTCAAGGAATCGTTGTTAAACACTCAATCTCTATAGAACACAGATTGCGGCCATATATCTCGTTTGGTCCACATTTGATGTTTTGGATACGGGGTGCCTCTGAGGAAGCGGCTTTTAGGCTGTGAAACACGTGTCAGGCAGCTTTTATGTGAATTGGAACCCTGAGATTGTACCCATACGTCTTGCCCACAACTCTGAAGCTATATGTGATTGAAGAATAAATAGAGAAACTGTTCAGATAAAAACCCATATTTTCTTGTTTGTTGCAAACTGTGTGCTGTAGTGTTTAGAGGTGGAACAGAACGATCCAATTTTATTGGTGCCATAGTGATTCAGAAATGTCTGCTCCCCTTCACCAGGAGGGCTCTCCTCCACCTGCAGCCGCTGTCCACTGTTTTTGGACTGTTTTAAGCCTACGAATACAGCCGCACAAGATCCTGGGGGATAGTCTTTCCAACCAGGACAGTATCCAAGCTATCAGACAGCCAGTCTCCACTGCAAAACCAGGGGACTCTAGGACTTTCTGTCCCTCTCTCTTATTTCTCCTCTATTCTTTCCTTTCTTTGCTCTCTTGCTTTCTTCTACTCTCTGTCCTACACCCTGACTCTCCTTTCTGCACTTTCCAAGGCTAGAGCGGGGCATCCGAATTGCTGCAGAGCAGTTGAGCACCTCTCAACATAGCATTCGGTTATCTCCTCTGGTCCTTCTCTGTTATGCTTGTCTGTTTGCCTACTATATGTATATTTTTACTGTATGTCATTTGCTGTACCATCACCAACCCTGTATGAGCCAAAAATAATTCTGGGTACAACCCCTGTTATACTTGGCGAAATAAATATTTCTGATTCTGAAAAAAACACAGTGACACTGGGAGCCCAATCTGATGTGGTATGTACCTGTCAGGTATAGCAGTATTACCTCAGCGGCAGAAAGCAGTGCGACCGCCGCTTCCACATCTGACATCACCACGCCGGCTGCCGCGTCCTCCCAGACATCTCGCGCAGCCCCTGGCAGGACAGGTCTCTCAGTAGCACATCAGCTTAGGTTGGCACGCTCACGCACGGAGCGGCAGGACCTTTATGGGCTTAGGAGACGGGTCAGCTGATCTGCAGGTCAGCTGACATCAGGCTGCTGGGTCTCGCTGCTGATTGGTCAGGCTGTTCTGGGCCGGTTGTTTGGAATTGCCTGTCTGTATTTAAGCTTGGGGATGTCAGTAGCTCATTGTCTGTTGTTGCGAATACTTCATGGTGCTAGCGCTCAGACCTTAGTCAGTTCCTTGTGTGCTTTGATCCGGCAGGACCCCGGGGATTTCACACTAGACTAGGAAATATATATATACTTTGTTGATTACTTGTTGTTGACCCCTTGCCTGTTCTTGACTCTGATTCTGCCTTACGATTCTGTACCTCTGCCAATCTGATCTGTTGCCGACTGCTGCCTGAATACTCACTCCGATTCTGTCTAACGATTCTGTACCTTTGCCATTCTGATCTGTTGCCGACTTCTGCCTGAATACTCACTCCGATTTTGTCTAACAATTCTGTATTTCTGCCTTACCGATTTGTTACCGACATTGCCTGTACGACCACTCTCTTATTAGTGATAGCCCCCGTCTTTTAGGGCTATCACTCTCTGGTGTTCCTGAATATTACTGTGCACCCAATCACGTGTGATCACACTTTGAATAAAATACTGACTATTGTGCTGATAGAGCTAGTACTGATCATCAGATACATCACTGATCATTACAGTACCAATATTGCTTGATAGCCAATGTGTTGAGGAGGCATATGTATACCTGTACATTACAGTGTTAAACAAACTGCAAATTTCCATCTGGTAGTTCCCAACAGTGCTATATTGGTAACGTAATGCAGTGTCATAATTTGCAGCTCATACAAGACCTGTGTCAGGCCATTTGCACAAGTGCATTGAAAATGAGACTCTGTTATTAGTTGTAAAGAAGTTTGTGAGGCCACTGAAATAGGGAGAGAACCAGTCTCCTTTGATTAATAGCTCTCCATTATAAGATCCCCACCACCGTACACACTAACATAGTTTCTGCTGCAATTTAGTGTATAAAAGAGAGAAGAAATACAACAAGAAGAAACAGTAATACTCTGGAATCCAGGTGCCGCTATGGAGCCTATATTCCTGCCATACCGTCATTTGCAGTGTCCTCATTGTGTTCTGCTGACACGATGACGCATTACATTTGCAAACATGATCTAGCGTCAGCAATTTTCCTGATACACCCTCAGTGGCTGCCAGAGCTGGGACAAGGTCCTTCAGCACCCAAGGCTGAGACAGATAGGCCTATAAGCCCACATGGAGAGGGGTCATCACAAGAGGACTGTGTGCTCTGTAGGGCACATATAAGGCTTCAAAAAGGAGAGTGACCAGGCGGTCCTCACCATAGGACACAAATTGCCTACAGCCATTAACCACTTCAGGACCATAGGCTTAACACTCCCCCCCCCCCCCCCTCCTAAAGACCAGGCCTTTTTTAACAAAATAGGCCACTGCAGCTTTAAGGCCTCACTGCAGAGCCATACAACTCAGTCAGCACACAAGTTATCCCCCCCCCCCCCCCCTACACACACACACTTTTCTCTCCACCAACAGAGCTCTCTGTTGGTGGGGTCTGATCGCTCCCCAGAAGTTTGTACATGTGAGCACAGCATAGATCGTGTTACAGTAGCTTCATAATGAACTGTCCTCAGCCAATCAGTAATGAGCTGTAATGTGGGACAAGAGATAACAAGCTTCCCTTTCCTCACCAATATACTGTACCATATAACAGAGCCAGACTGACTGAGATAAGATTTATTACAGCAGAAACATTCCTGATTATATTGGAATGCGTACAATGCAGGGTCAGGTTGTAGACTGTATAATAAACACAGAGCAGTGGGTAAATGGAGTTTGATTTTATGGCGGACAATCCAACTTAAAAGAAAACTAATACTTTTGGTTTCAAAGTTTTTATTGAAATTTTTCATTTTAACAAGGGGAGAAAAGACAATGGTACATCACATAAGCTGCAATAAACAGGACATGGTGATATTGTGTGATGGCAAACGATAGCACAATGAAAACCAATAAAACAGGGAATGCTTAAGATGGCGTAGTGTGTATCCCAGAGGGCAATGCCCAGCTATCTGGGATATGTCATATATTGTAGAAATAAGGAGACCCGGTGTAGGCCGGGACACAATGAGACCTCTTGGGGCTCGTCGTCCGGCGATAGACGAGCCACCTAGGGGAAAAGAGGTCGCTGATGATGGCACTGCAGATAGGTCAGGGAGAAGGATGGGAGGGGAAGGAGAGAGGATGAAAGAAGAAGAAAGAAAGAAAAGAGAACAAGAAGTAGAGAGAGGGTAATCTCGCCTTATAGCCTCCTCAGTATAGAACTATCCATGGCTGAGTGTTCCAGTTGGATCCAGGGGTCCCAGATGCGCTCAAATTTTTTAAGGGTATCTTTTAGGATGCTAGTTAATTTTTCATTTATCATGAAAAAATTGAGTCTAGATCTTACTTCGCTAATAGTAACCGATGGTTTCTTCCAATTAGCAGCAATAGACATAATGGCTGCCAAAAAGACAAAAGAGGTTAACTTGTTTTGGAGCGTGGTCAGTGATTCCACTTTCTCCTGTAGAAGAGCCTGCCAAGGGTCCTTAGGGATGGTTTTATGAAACATAAACGAAAGTAACCGGTAGACTTGGCACCAGAATCTAGTGAGCCATGGGCAGGTCCACCATGTGTGTAGCATGTCTCCCACGGTCCTGCAACCACGGAAGCAAAAGGGATTGGCTGAGGGGAACACTTTAGCTACTCTGGCGGGGACCAAGTACCACCGTGTCATCACTTTGTAAGCCGCTTCGACTGCGTGCAAATTGGAAGAACATCTGGATACCCTACTCAAAATGTTCAGCCAATTTTCCCTTTCCTTTGTACCTGGGAGATCTGCTTCCCATTTAGTGGTGTAGGCGTGAGTGATAGTGCGGGTAGGGCGGGTGAGAAAGGTATAGATTGTAGAGATGAGCCCCTTGGAGTCGGGCCGATGGAGGCAAATGTTTTCGTATGGGGTGGCGTTGTATGGGGAATCTATGTGTTGGATTAAGGATTGTATCCAATGTTTAATTTGCATGTAGCGGAAGAATTCCCTGGCAGGTGCCTGAAAATTCTCCTGCAAGGCGGGCCAGGAATAAACCCCCCTAGGGGTGAGAAAATGTGCGACTGTTTTGAGGCCCTTCTCGTCCCACCACTTAAAGGCTGCTGGATTTTCATAACCCGGGATGAACAGGGGATTATTAGTGAGCGGCAGTAGTGGGAGGTGGGAGGACATAAGGTTGGCCGAGTATCGGACCGAGTCCCAGACCTGAAGGCTATGCTGCATAGGGGGGCTGAGGGAAGAAGGTCTCAATTTGTGCGGTAGCCAGAGAAGGGTGCCTGGGAGTTGGGGTGCGCTGTCGGGTATTTCAAGAAAGACCCACAGCGGGGTGTCCCGGGTTTGGAATACTCTAGTAAGTTGGGTGATGGTTGCTGCTCGGTAGTAAGAGCTGATCTGTGGGACCCCAAGGCCACCATCCAGTTTATGTGCGAAGAGGGTAGTTTTGTTAACTCTGGGGTGTTTGCGGCCCCAAATAAAAGATTGTATTCTGCTCTGGAAGATGCGCAGGTAATGATTAGGTACTTTGATGGGAAGGGTGCGGAAGTAGTAAAGAAGTTTGGGGAGAAAGGTCATCTTGATAGAGTTGATTCTGCCTAGCCAAGAAAGGGGAAGCGAGGACCAGGTGTCGGTGAGCGATGAGAGGGATTTTAATAAGGGGGGGGGTAATTGGCCGCAAAGAGGGAAGCATAATTAGGGGTTAGGGTGATACCCAGGTATGGCAGGGATTGGACCCATTTGAAAGGGCAAAATTCCTGAAGTTGCGTGGCAAGTTGAGGGGAAAGGGAGATGCCTAGTGCTTTGGACTTTGTTACATTAATGGTCAGGCCGGAGATACGGGAGAATAGGTTAAACGCTTGGAGAGCATTAGGGATCGAAATGTGAGGTTGCGTCAGGAAAAGCAAGGTGTCATCCGCAAACATTAGGAGTTTGTGTGAAATGCCCGCCCTTTCGACCCCTCTAATATTGATATTATCTCGAAGGAAGCATGCAAAGGGTTCTAGGGCCAGAATAAATAACAGGGGGAAAGTGGGCAGCCTTGGCGTGTCCCTCTTTGTATCGGGAAAGGTGCTGAGCTGTGGCCCCAGAACCGTACTGAGGCTGTAGGGGAGAAGTACAGTCCCCCGATCCAGTTCAGGAAAAAGGAGTCTAGGCCCCACCTATCCAAGGCATGCTTCAGGTAGCTCCACGAAAGAGTGTCAAAAGCCTTAAAAATGTCTAGGGAGAGGGCCGCGCTGGGGATGTTCCTGGAGTGTAAATAATGGGTCCGAAGGACTGCACGCCTAGTACCATCTTCAGCTTGTCTGCCTGGGACAAAGCCCACCTGGTCTCTGTAAATTGGGCCAGGGAGGACTTTGTTTAAACGTAAAGCTAATATTTTTCCCAACAATTTAAGATAGACGTTGATAAGTGAGATAGGCCGGAACTGGTGTGCCGCAAGACAATCGTCCTGTTCCTTGGGTATCATGGAGATATGGGCCGACAGCATAGAGTTGGGAGGGAGTTTCCCTTCTCGCAATTCGTTGTAACAGTTAGCTAAAGTAGGGGCCAGGAGGGGCGCTAATTTTTTATAATATTGGGCGGTGAAACCGTCTGGACCCGGTGTTTTGTTGATTTTTAGGGTTTTTATTGCAGATGAGACCTCTTGGGTAGAGATAGGCATGCTAAGGGCAGTTGCTGTGGTGTGGTCTAGTTTTGGAAGGGGTACCTGGTCTAGGAAATCGTTGATTTGCCTGTCAGAGGCGGTGGGAGTATTGGTATATAAATCAGAAAGAAAGGCGGCAATTAGGTTTACTATTTTATTGGGGTTCGCTGTGGCCTGGCCAGAGCTATCCCGTATTTTCAAGATAGTAGAGTGGAGGGGTTTGTTTTTTAGGCGTCTAGCTAAGGGAGCCAAAGGTTTATTTGCGTTATAGTAGTAAAAGTGATTCCTCCAGCGTAATTGCTGCTCCACTTTGTCAGTGAGAAGCAAGTCCAACTCAATGCTAAGTTTTTCCTTAACCATCTTAGCGGTATGGACGAGCTCAGCTCGTCCATCACCGCCGATGGCTGCCGCTCAGGCCCTGCTGGGCCGATTTTGCTCAAATAAAGTGCAGCACACGCAGCCGGCACTTTGCCAGCCGCGTGTGCTGCCCGATCGCCGCCGCTCTGCGGCGATCCGCCGCGAGCAGCGGCGAAAGAGGGTCCCCCCAGCCGCCTGAGCCCTGCGCAGCCGGAACAAATAGTTCCGGCCAGCGCTAAGGGCTGGATCGGAGGCGGCTGACATCAGGACGTCGGCTGACGTCCATGACGTCACTCCGCTCGTCGCCATGGCGACAGGAGAAGCCAAACACGGAAGGCTGCTCATTGCGGCCTTCCGTGTTACTTCTGGCTGCCGGAGGCGATCGGAAGAACGCCTCCGGAGCGCCATCTAGTGGGCTTTCATGCAGCCAACTTTCAGTTGGCTGCATGAAATAGTTTTTTTTTTATTTAAAAAAAACCCTCCCGCAGCCGCCCTGGTGATCTTAATAGAACGCCAGGGTGGTTAATGATCCTATTGATACGAGTAGGGGATTGCTTCCAGGTTTGTTCAGCAGCCTCAAATTTTGCTGTCAATTCAGTGACTTTCTGATTGCGCTGGCGTTTCAGAGTACTGGCCATGCCAATCAGGGAGCCTCTAATAGTAGCCTTATGGGCTTCCCATAAGATCAGTGAAGAGGAGACCGATCCAGTGTTGTCGGTAAAATAGTCAGAAACTCTATCTTTTAATTGGTTGACTAGCTCTTCTTTGGAGAGCATGGAATCATTGAGACGCCAATGGAATGCTTTGGAGCTGGGGAAGGATAATGAGAAGCAAATTGAAATCGGTGAATGGTCTGACCATGGGGTGGTGTGTATCTTAGCCGCTGGAGCTAAATGTAAGAATTGCTGTTGGACGAAAATGTGATCTATGCGGCTAAAACTATCGTGGGCGTTGGAGTAGAAAGTGAAATCTTTAGTGGTAGGATGAAGTTCCCTCCAAACGTCTATGTACCCATGTTTGTCCAGTAGAGTTTTGATTCTAGAGCCGTGTAGGTCTGTCACTTCAGAGGTGGAACTAGTAGCGGAATGTCTTTGTCTGTCTAATTTAGGATTGAGGGTGACATTAGTGTCTCCTGCTATGATGATTTGCCCAAAGCCGTGTCGTGTGAGGACCTGGAGGAAATGGGAATAAAAATTTGATTGGTGGGCATTAGGAGCGTAGTATGAGGCGAAGGTAACTTCCCTGTCGTAAATTGAGCCAATCAAGATAAGGTACCTGCCCGTGGGGTCAGGAATCTGTTTTGCGCAAATGAAGGGAAAATGTTTCCTAAAGGCAATAATGACCCCTCTGACTTTAGTGCGGGCACAAGCAAAATAAGCAGAAGGGAAGTGCCTACTCAAATACCTTGGGCATGAGGAATGATCCAGTCTAGTTTCCTGTAGGCATACAACATCCGCTTGGCTGGCTCTGTAATAGGAAAAGGCTTTGGAGCGTTTATGTGGGGACCCAAATCCCTGGACATTGTGTGAAAAAATTTTAACCGTTTGAGGAGTCATGGAGGTTTGTTATAGAATGAACAGCACCAATGTAAGGCCACAAGGCGAGAAACCCATTGAGGAGAAGAAGGGGGGAGAGGGGGAGCAAGAAAAGAGTAAAGAGAGTAGGTCTGAACCCAAGAAGGGAGAGGACCCAAGAGGATAAAGAGAAAATATGTAGTAAGGAGTTGGAGGGTCCTAAAGGTGTAGGCGACCGACCAAGGGTAGGTCAGAGACTGAGTGAACTCAGTGGGAATGGAGTCCCAAATGGCGGGGAACTCCTGTAATTCCATTAGGGGAACGTGGGTTAACCGACTGCCCTGCTGGCTAAATAATAGTGACATAAGTGGTAGCTATATACCTAGCAATTATAATCAGAGGAAGAGGATTGGGGGGTGGAGGGTCCTATTGTAGGCGGTAATTCTTAAACGGTTACAAGTATCAAATTGGGAGTGGGCTGATCTGAGAGTCAATAGCCGGCAGGGGAGTGGATACAGCTAAGCCATAGTGTGTATGTGTCTTTGTGTAGCTACACATATATCCATATATATAAACATATATATCTGTGTGCCTAGAGATACATTCAGGGGGATTAAACACTGTAACTGAAATCAATTAGTTATTCGCAGTATGTTGTAACCGTCAAAAATGAGGGGGAGGGAAGTGAGCTCATGGAGTAAGCAACAATCGCCAGCAGTCATGGTGGCCACACATGACACCGTTTTCCAATTAGATATTGTGGTTCGACTGTTCCGTTGGGTCGAATATAGAGATTTTCCGATCATTCCTCCCGAAAAGGCGGGATAGCTATTCAATTTTCTTGGTTGAAAGATAGAAATATTTTCAGCTGTCATTCAATTTGGTCATTTAGATCAAATGAGCGGGAAAAGTCGTGTATTGTTACTGTGTCGTGCGTGGGCACCACCGGAGCCGACAAGCGATTTTAAAGGTAAGTATGATACAACTTACAAAGTGATCCAGCATCTCCTAGGCTTATATATAAAGAAAAAAAAAAAAAAAAAAAGGGAGCTAAAGCAAGTCTGTCCTCCAAGCACAGTGGAAACGGGTTTGAGAGCCTTTAAATCGAGGAGCAGCGCTAGTCATGGACCAGACCCGTGCATGGTTCAATTTTTGTATAGGGGTGTAATAAAATGTGCTGCAAGAGCTAATTCTGCTGGAAAAATAAAGAAGCTCCATTTCTGCAGCTGTAAGAAGATGGTCCGTTACTACCACCTAGTGGAGGCAACGAGTAACCATCTGACTATAGACAATAGACAAGCCTATAATGATTGGTGAAAGAGCAGTGCTGCGGTGTAAGGCAAGTAGAAATAGAAAAACCAAAAGGGTCATGTGTGCCCTTGGAGGACAGGCCGCTCACCTGTTACAGGGTCAAGAACTTTGGAAAATATATAAATGGCCCAGCCTAATAAATGATGTATATTACATTGCTAGTGGAGGGGGTGGGAGGGAAGGAGGAAGGAGGGGAAGAGATAGGGACGGGGTGCCCAGTAATGAACGATTGCTTAAGGCGATCTTGTAGTGTGAACGGTGGGCCGGGGGTTATAGGGGGAGGGAGGGGAGGGGGAGGGAGGGGAGGGGAAAGGCTGACCTTAGAGTGTAGTAGCCTAATTGTGTACAACATTCGTGCTAAGGTCTGTCTTAAAGGAGCAATGTAATCATAACCGGGTAACACAGTGACCACTATACATAAAACACAGTGAAGAGTATTAAATAAACAGGTATCGTCATATCATCATATCATAAGGAGAAGCTGTGTGGAGAAACATAAAGTTTGTATGATCTCCCAGAAGCGGCCTCGAGAGAAGGGTTCCAAAAAGGTGGTTTGCCAGAGTTCTGGAGCGTAGGGAGGAACCTGTAGTTTAGACAGTCCAGTGCTCTGAGATGAGGATGGAGCACGCCATAGAAAGGGCGCACACAAAAAAAGGCACATGCATGCTTTGCGAGTTGTTGGAGGCGGCCAAAGTGTCCAATTAACAATTTCCAAACGTCATTAACGATAAATGGGTAGCATTAGAGGGGGAACATGGGGAGGAACCTGTAATTTAAACAGACCAGTACGCTAGAGTGGAGGAGGAGCGCGCCATAAAAAAGGCGCACAAAAGGCACAAGTAAACTTTTTAAGTTGTAGGAAGCAGCAAAAGTGTCTGATCAATATCTTCCAAACATCATAAACAATAAAAAGGTGGTAACGAAAATGATAAACATGGTCTTACCCAACTGTAGTGCAGAACACGCAATCCCGTTTGGTAGGTAACCGGTTGGGTCAGATGAAGGCAGGGAAGCTGCACAAAAAAAAAAATAAAGCCGGCAGGCTAGATCGTGCTAGGCCTAAGCATAGGAGGAAAAACGGGGCCAAGCTTGAAAGCAGGAGCACGGCTGTAGTGCAGGAGCAAAGAAGGAAGCGAAATCCTCACGGTGGGGCATCGGTACGAAGCTGGGAACTGGAGCTCTGAGGTTTCCGGGCAGATGATGCTTGACTCCCGGGGTGTTGTCGAGATGAGGACCTGTGTGAAGCCGCTTTAGAGGTGGACTCTATGTTGTTGGAGGGCTGGAGCAGATGGAGTTGCTCGAAGAGAAGCTGGGCCTCTTCCGGGGTCTTGACTGCAAAAGTTTTCCCCGACAGGGTGAAAATAAGTTTAAAGGTGAATCCCCATTTATATTTAATGTCCTTGGCTCGCAGGACTGCTGTGAATGATTTCATGTCTCTGCGCTTCTGAATGGTTACGGGGGCAAGATCGGCGAACACCTGGTATGAGTGATCCTGGAAGGTGAGGGGTTCTTTCTCTCTGGCCGCCTGCAGTATAATCTCTTTAGTACGGTAGTAGGTGAATTTGATCACTATATCTCGTGGGGCTCCATCTGCTCGCTTTGGGCCCAGAGCTCGGTGGATCCTGTCAAATTCTAGGCGGTCTACTGGGATCTGTGGGGTCAGCTCCTGGAACAGAGCAGTGGCAGTAGAGGTGAGGTCGTCGATGGATTCCGGTAGGCCACGGAGCCTTAGATTGCCCCTCCGTGAGCGGTTCTCAGAGTCCTCTAAGCGCAACTTGGCTTCCGCTAGTTCAGATCTCATGTCTGTGAGTTCTTTTTCGTGGGCATTCACAATTGTGGCGTTTTTGTCGAGTTTGTCCTCGATATCACAGGTGCGGGAGGTGAGGTCTCTGATCTCCCGCTTAAGCTGACCGGCAAGTTTGGCGACGGCCGCGTCCAGTTCTTTGTGTAAAAGGGCTTTGAAGCGGTCCAGCATCAGTGTGCCCTTTGGGGTCCAGTCGAGGGCTGCATCCGAGGAGCGGCGCTCCGAGTTTCTAGAGCGCATGGAACGGCGGGATGCCACTGTTGCATCTGAGTGGGATGAAGCCGAGGACGTCATGCTTGACTGGCCGCGGTGGTGTCTAGATGAGGACGTCGGAGGGATAGGGGAGCCTTTCCTGCCGGGCTTTGAGGTTCGACTCATCGGGGCACAAGAGTCTCTTGAAGCTTTGGGTGAGGAAGGGGAGCCCAAGAAGTCGCTAGGGTAGCTGAAAAGATTAGCAAGAGCAGTCGGTCACGCTGAGCGAAGCTAAGAAGCAGCCATCTCCTTAGCGCGCCAGCCACGCCCCCCGAAAAACTAATACTTTTAAATGTTTAACACATCTAAGTATCCTTGGAACTATATTATGAAGGTGTCACACATAAACATCCCCACAATGTAATACCTGTATGCTGAGGTGACTTTGTGTCAATAACCTTTTTTTTCCCCCTTTCTTCAGCTTTGCTCTACCCATATGGCTCATCAATTGACTCTCTCAGTCCTAAGATAGATGATGGAGGAACAGAGCTAATACGTCTTTCTAGAGTCATCCCACTGTTTGGAACAGAATATTCTTCCTTATATGTAAGTACATTACTTTAGAATTCACCCTTCAGATTGAAATGTAACTCCGAAAACAGTAATATATTCAATTAATGTGTGGTGACATCAGCATCAATAAGAGTGCTCTGGTATATACAAGTTTTACAGGCCTGAGAGCTGTGATTGTGATGTGAATTCCACCCATTTCCATATAAGTACAGAAAACAGATTCATTGCAGAAAAAAACACTGTTCTATAGGCATTGGTCATGTTTCTACTTTTTTGTTCTTCTTTCTTATTTATAGGTGAATAATAATGGTTTGCTATCCTTCCAATCACCAATCAGTCAATATGTGCCACAAGCACTTCCTGTTGCTTATGGAAACCCATTTCTGGCTATTTTCTGGGCTGATGTAGATAATCGGTATCAAGGTGATATATATTATCGTGAGAGCACTGATCCTGATCTTCTGTACCGGGCCACATCTGATGTCAGACTGTATTTCCGGGACCCACACTTCTTGGCTCAGTGGGTATTTGTAGCCACCTGGCATAGAGTGGGGTATTTTGCTTCTAACACAGACAAGGTAAATAGAGTAATGCAATCATCTTTAGATGAAGCCTGTTGCTGATTTGTCTGCACAGCGCTGAACACTTGTGTGAACTTTAGCTTGAATTTTAGTTGGTTTATCTTATTGGTCATTGTTTGTATTTACAGGTGAACACATTCCAAGTTGTGCTGAGCACTGACGGTAATCAGACATTTCTCCTGTACAATTATGAAGATATTCAGTGGCCAAGTTTGGATGAGAATGGCTACATAGTGTATGGACCTGTCGCCCTGGTGAGGATATCACTTATTTTCTTTATACAGAAATGAACATAAATAGTTGAATATGTGACTTTAGTAAATAAGAAATAGTTACCTCAAAGTCTGAAACCTTCGACTACAAATTGTGTACTTTAACCACTTCACCACTGAGGGGTTTTACCCCTTGAACACCAGAGCAATTTTCACCTTTCAGCGCTCCTTCCATTCATTCGTCTATAACTTTATTATTACTTATCCCAATGAAATGAACTATATCTTGTTTTTTTTTGCCACCAATTAGGCTTTCTTTAGGTGGGACATTATGCCAAGAATTATTTTATTCTAAATGTGTTTTAATGGGGAAATAGGAAAAAATGTGGGAAAAAAATATTATTTTTCAGTTTTCGGCCATTATAGTTTTTAAATAAAGCATGCTACTGTAATTAAAACCCATGAAATGTATTAACCCATATGTCCCGGTTATAAAACCATTTAAATTATGTCCCTATCACAATGTTTGGCGACAATATTTTATTTGGAAATAAAGGTGCATTTTTTTCAGTTTTGCATCCATCCCTAATTACAAGCCCGCAGTTTATAAAGTAACAGTGTTATACCCTCTTGACATAAATATTTAAAAAGTTCAGTCCCTAAGGTAACTATTTATGTTTTTTTTTATTGTATTTTTTTTTTTTTAATTACAAAAAAAAATAAAAATTGGGGAGTGTGGGAGGTAATGAGTTAATTTATTGTGTAAATGTAATGTTTGTATATGTAAAATGCTTTTAGGGTGTAGTTTACTATTTGGCCACAAGATGGCCACAGAGTGTTTGTTTACATGCGACCTGTAAGCGTCCGGAAGGACGCTTACAGGAAGCAGTAGGAGGCTGGGAGACGCACAATGATCTCGCTGTTTCTGAAAGAAGCAGCAGATCATTGCGGGGGCTAGATCAACGAACGGGAATGGATTTTCCCGTTCATTGATCTCCGGGCGAGCGGGCGGCGACGTGCACGAGCGGCGGGTGCGCGCGCACGAGCGGCGGGAGCGCGGACAGCGGCGGTAGCGCGGAAGGTACGGATTTCTCCGTCCCTGGTTTTTTAGGAGGGAAAAAAGGGGCGGAGAAATTCGTACCGCTGGGTGTAAAGTGGTTAAAATATGAAGGGTTTTTGTTGTTTGAACTTTAAAGATATGAAAAAACAACAAAGTTTGAGTTTTAGGTAATAAGCAAAAATTGAATAAGTGCATTAATAAGATAATAAAAAATAACAACAACAATAAAAGTATTAATAATAATAATAATGACAACAACAATAGGAATAAGAAGACTTGTATTGTTTCTGTACCTTTGGTCCACTTGCTAAAAATATTATTGTCAATTTTTAGTGAAAGTATGGCCCCTTTTTAAAAAAAATTATAATAGCATTGGCAGTTAACTGCAATTTTGTAGAGGGAATAAAAAAAAAAATGTTGTTTTTCATAGGACATTTACAAAAATGTACATGCCAAAATGAGTGTGTCGACTAAAAAGACTATTTCCTGGGTTTTCTACTGTGTTTAGGTGGTGTGAGCATATTAAAAGTTTGATATTGATTTCCTAGCGTGAATTATTTATTTAATGTATTCTTGAACTGTGCAGGCTGGATTGAACAGTGGCTATGATACTGGGTACTACACAATCCCCAAATCCCTCTCTCCTGCCATTGCCAACATATCATCCACCAGTAATGTCAATGTCACTGGACGCTGGGTGTTCAAAGCCAGTAATCTACATCCAGAAGATCCTCATGGAGATATAGGTGAGTAACAACTAAGTTTAATATGTACAGACTGGGCAAGACTTGATATCAGTAACACTGCTGATTAAACTCTAACAAGAATAATAATGTATTTCCCAAGTGAATAACAAATATTGCAATGAAGATAAAATGCAGCATTACAATACATGGAATTATTGCTCAGAGGGGACGCTCTTTTGCCCATATTCAATTATTTTTTTCTCTTTAGTTTTCTTCAAGGTGATATTTTCTAAATTGTCAATAAAATGCCTTGTAAAGCACCAGCAAGCAAGAAAATACTCAAAAAAATATTGATACATTTGATAATACTTTTGCACCAACATTTTGGTATTTTTTCAGTTGCAAGTGCTGCAAATGTATTTTAAATAGAAGATGATAAATTATCTCGTATGAGAAAACTCAGGAGAACAAGTTAATTACATATGGGTTTATGTCCTTATGCTCTTTTTCCATATTTTTTTTTAAATAAAAGTAGAATGACGAGATGGTCTAGGAGACTGTAGTATGCACGTTCTTTCATTCACATTTCTTTCCACAGATCAATCCTCAGATAATCCAGAAGGTCCTCAGGAAACTACAGTTCCACCACCAGTCACCCTATTCACAACTACTGCTGCCCCTCTCATCTCCTCAGGTAATATTAATCCTTAAAGAGGCACTGAAGCGAAAAAAAATGATGATATTATGATTTGTATGTGTAGTACAGCTAAGAAATAAAACATTAAGATCAGATACATCAGTCTAATTGTTTCCAGTACAGAAAGAGTTAAGAAACTCCAGTTGTTATCTCTATGCAAAAAAGCCATTAAAGGACTTACGAGGCCAACGGAGGAAAAAAAGTTAATTACCTGCATCGTCGTTTCAGGCACGAAGGACGCCGTCTGCGCCCTCCGTGCCGCTCCGCCGGGTCCCCCCCGCTCATTATCCCCCCGGGCCAGCTCCCGACCCCACGGCCCGGTTCGGGCTCCCCTTCCTCTCCAAAGATGGCCGCTTCCTCTGGCCGCGGCTGCGCAGTCCGCCTGACCGCGAGTGTGGCTGCGCAGCTCTAGGGTCAACCCCCCGATCCACGCTACGTAACGTGGACGCGGACGGCGTCCTCCGTGCCTAAAAAGACGATGCAGGTAATTAACTTTTTTTCCTCCGTTGGCCTCGTAAGTCCTTTAAGCTCTACCACTTTCAAAGTCGTGGAGAGGGCTGTCTTCTGACTTTTATTATCTTAACTGTTAGTGAATAATTTTCTTTTTCTTTGCCAGAGGAGAGGTCATTAGTTCACAGACTGCTCTGAAAGAATCATTTGAATGCTGAGTGTTGTGTTATCTGCACATATTATAGAATGATGCAATGTTAGAAAAAAAACACTATATACCTGAAAATAAAAATATGAGAATATTTTCTTTGCTGCTAATCTTCTAGTAATTATTCATAGTACACAACCAATTCATTATATCATATATTTTCTTCGCTCCAGTGTCTCTTTAAGATACAGTTTTACATTCTTAAAATACTTTAATATCCCTAAACAAAACAGAAGCACTCTAATCATGTCTTCCAGACTGACTGATCTTTTCTATCTTGTTGTGATACATTTCTTTGACATATACATTAGAATAATCAATCCTTACTGGATTCCTTGTGAAGAAAAGAAGCTAGTGTTTGCAAATCATAAGACTTGTTTAGATGAATTGATATGAGGGCTAATTAGTTTAGCAAAAAATGTAGTAGAATACATTTTCCTAGGATTCCTTACAATTGGCTGCGTTGAGATTTTGTTTTGTACCATACACAAAACACTATTCTAATCCCTTTGACTTTTAAAGCAGCAGGGACAGTCATAACATCTCAGGGGAAAAAATCCATACTGTATATATGTAGATAAATACTTGTTCTACTTACATAACATATGTATTGTATTGTATGGTTTGCTTTCAGTGAATGTTATATGGTAAAGAAAGAGAAAACAGTTTCAGGCATTTCCCATTTTTATTACCTCTGACTGAAGCCAATCCTGATGTCATTTCCTCTCTTTTTTTTTCTCGTAGAAACTGCACTGTCATATCTAGCAAGCTTTGTAAACACATGTGAGCACAGCATAGATTGTGTTAAAGCAGCTTCATCATGAACTGCCCTTATGCCAATCAGTAAGGAGCTGTAATTTGGGAGGGGACAAAACAAGTTTACTCGGCAATATACCAAATAGGGCCAGACTGACTGAGATAAGATTTATTACAGCAGAAACATTCCTGATTATATTGGAATGCGTGCAATGCAGGGTCAGGTTGTAGAATTCATAATAAACACAGAGCAGTGGGTAAATGGAATTTGATTTTATGGCAGACAATCCAGCTTAAAAGAAAACTAATACTTTTAAATGTTTAACACATCTAAGTGTCCTTGGGACTATATTATGAAGGTGTCACATATAAACATCCCCACAATGTAATACCTGTATACTGAGGTGACTTTGTGTCAATAACCTTTTTTCCCCCTTTCTTCAGCTTTGATCTACCCATATGGCTCATCAATTGACTCTCTTAGTCCTAAGATAGATGATGGAGGAACAGAGTTAATACGTCTTTCTAGAGTCATCCCACTGTTTGGAACAGAATATTCTTCCTTATATGTAAGCACATTACTTTACAATTCACCTTTCAGATTGAAATGTAACTCCGAAAACAGTAATATATTCAATTAATGTGTGGTGACATCAGAATCAATAAGAGTGCTCTGGCATATACAAGTTTTACAGGCCTGAGAGCTGTGATTGTGATGTGAATTCCACCCCGTTCCATATAAGTAAAAAAAAAAAAAATTCATTGCAGAAAAAACACTGTTCTATAGGCATTGGACATGTTTCTACTTTGTTTGTTCTTCTTTCTTATTTATAGGTGAATAATAATGGTTTGCTATCCTTCCAATCACCAATCAGTCAATATGTGCCACAAGCACTTCCTGTTGCTTATGGAAACCCATTTCTGGCTATTTTCTGGGCTGATGTAGATAATCGGTATCAAGGTGATATATATTATCGTGAGAGCACTGATCCTGATCTTCTGTACCGGGCCACATCTGATGTCAGACTGTATTTCCGGGACCCACACTTCTTGGCTCAGTGGGTATTTGTAGCCACCTGGCATAGAGTGGGGTATTTTGCTTCTAACACAGACAAGGTAAATAGAGTAATGCAATCATCTTTAGATGAAGCCTGTTGTTGATTTGTCTGCACAGCAGCACTGAACACTTGTCTGAACTTAAGCTAGAATTTTAGTTGATTTATCTTATTGGTCATTGTTTGTATTTACAGGTGAACACATTCCAAGTTGTGCTGAGCACTGACGGTAATCAGACATTTCTCCTGTACAATTATGAAGATATTCAGTGGCCAAGTTTGGATGCGAATGGCTACATAGTGTATGGACCTGTCGCCCTGGTGAGGATATCACTTATTTTCTTTATACAGAAATTAACATAAATAGTTGAATATGCGACTTTAGTAAATGAGAAATAGTTACCTCAAAGTCTGAAACCTTCGACTACAAATTGTGTTCTTTGAAATATGAAGGTTTTTTGTTTTTTGAACTTTGAAGATATGAAAAAAAACGAAGTTTAAGTTTTAGGTAATAAGCAAAAATCGAATAAGTGCATTAATCCTACTAATATAATAAATGGGAAAGTTCGGATGTTTGGATGTTTGGATGTTTAGATGTTTGGATGTTTGGATGTTTGTTACTCGATCACGCAAAAATGGCTGAACGGATTTGAATGAAATTTGGCACACACATAGTACATTACCTGGAATAAAGTATAGGATACTTTTTATTCCCATAACCAAAAAGGGGCGGAGACAAATACAAATTTCACTGGAAAATGTAAACTGCAGCCATTCTTACACTGTTAATGGCAGGGTTCTCCAACTTTGCACAGTTGGTCATTGGGTGACTGGGATTAATATTCATAAAGGTGGGTGGAGTCTATAAAAGCCAATCAAAATTAACCTATTGATTTTCAAGGGGAATATTTACATTGCTGCCATTCTTGCATTGTTAATGGCACAAGCCTCAAACCTGGTACAGGGGATCATTGGGGGACTAGGGTACAATTTCAGAAAGGGGGTGGAGCCACAAACAGCCAATTCGATTTGTTTCATTTCAATGCAAATTATTGATGCCAAACACCGCAAAGATCACAAACTTGGTAATTGATTCATTGTGTGTTAGGGTTAGAAAAGTAGGCACAGCCTACACCAGCCAAATACATAAGCGGGCAACGCCGGGTCATAAGTGGGTGGAGACAAATACAAATTTTACTGGGAAAATGTAAACAGCAGCCATTCTTACACTGTTAATGGTCGGGTTCTCAAACTTTGCACAGTTGGTTACTGGGTGACTGGCATTAATATTCAGAAAAGTGGGTGGAGTCTATAAAAGCCAATCAAAATTAACCTATTGATTATCAAGGGGAATATTTACATTGCTGCCATTCTTGCACTGTTAATGGCACAAGCCTCAAACCTGGTACAGTTGATCATTGGGTGACTGGGGTCCAAATTCTGAAAGGGGATGGAGCCACAAAAAGCCAAATAGATTTGTTTTATTTCAATGGAAATTATTAATGCCAAACACAGCAAAGCTCACAAACTTAGTCATTGAATAATTGTGTGTTAGGGTTAGATAAGCAGGCACAGCCAACACCAGCCAAATACATAAGCGGGCAATGCCGGGTCATAAGTGGGCGGAGACAAATACAAATTTTACTGGGAAAATGTAATTAGCAGCCATTCTTACACTGTTAATGGTAGGGTTCTCAAACCTTGCACAGTTGGTTACTGGGTGACTGGGTTTAATATTCAGAAAAGTGGGTGGAGCCTACAAAAGGCAATCAAAATTCACCTATTGATTTTCAAGGGGAATATTTAATTGCTACCATTCTTGCACTGTTAATGGCACAAGCCTTAAACCTGGTACAGTTGGTCATTGGGTGACTGGGGTTCAAATTCAGACAAAGGGGTGGAGCCACAAACAGCCAATCAGATTTGTTTAATCTTAATGCAAATTATTGATGCCAAAGACCGCAAAGCTCACAAACTTAGTTATTGAGTAATTGTGTGTTAGGGTTAGAAATAGTAGGCGGAGCCAGCACCAGCCAAATACATACCTGAACAATATTAGGAAATAAGTGGGTGGAGAAAAATACAAATTTCATTGCGCAAATGTAAACTGCAGCCATTCTTACACTGTTAATGGTAAGGTTCTCAAATTTAGCACAGTTGGTCACTGGGTGACTGGGATTAATATTTAGAAAAGTGGGTGGAGCCTATAAAAGCCAATCAAAATCCACCTATTGATTTTTAAGGGGAATATTTAATTACTGCCATTCTTGCACTGTTAATCACCTGTACCTGGTACAGTTGGCCATTGGGTGATTGGGGTTCAAATTCAGAAAAGGGGTGGAGCCACATCCAATCAGATTAATTTTATTTCATTGCAAATTATTGATGCCAAAGACCGCAAAGCTCACATACTTGGTCATTAAGTAATTGTGTGTTAGGGTTAGGAAAAGTGGGCGGAGCCAACACAAGCCAAATACATACCCGGGCAACGCCGGTCGTCCAGCTAGTAAGATAATTAAAATAACAACAATAATAGAATCCTACTAATATAATAAATGGGAAAGTTCGGATGTTTGGATGTTTGTTACTCGATCACGCAAAAATGGCTGAACGGATTTGAATGAAATTTGGCACACACATAGTACATTACCTGGAATAAAGTATAGGATACTTTTTATTCCCATAACCAAAAAGGGGGCGGAGACAAATACACATTTCACTGGAAAATGTAAACTGCAGCCATTCTTACACTGTTAATGGCAGGGTTCTCATACTTTGCACAGTTGGTCGTTGGGTGACTGGGATTAATATACATAAAGGTGGGTGGAGTCTATAAAAGCCAATCAAAATTAACCTATTGATTTTCAAGGGGAATATTTATTTGCTGCCATTCTTGCACTGTTAATGGCACAAGCCTCAAACCTGGTACAGTTGATCATTTGGTGACTGGGGTTCAATTTCAGAAAGGGGGGTGGAGCCACAAATAGCCATTTCGATTTGTTATATTCCAATGCAAATTATTGATGCCAAACACCGCAAAGCTCACAAACTTGGTAATTGATTAATTGTGTGTTAGGGTTAGGAAAGTGGGCACAGCCAACACCAGCCAAATACATAAGCGGGCAACGCCGGGTCATAAGTGGGTGGAGACAAATACACATTTCACTGGAAAATGTAAACAGCAGCCATTCTTACACTGTTAATGGTAGGGTTCTCAAACTTTGCACAGTTGGTCACTGGGTGACTGCAATTAATATTCAGAAAAGTGGGTGGAGCCTATAAAAGCCAGTCAAAATCCGCCTATTGATTTTTAAGGGGAATATTTAATTGCTGCTATTCTTGCACTGTTAATCACCTGTACCTGGTACAGTTGGCCATTGGGTTAGGAAAAGTGTGCAGAGCCAACACTAGCCAAATACATACCCGGGCAACGCCGGGCATCCAGCTAGTTAATAATAATAGTGACAACAATAAGAATAAGAAGAATTGTATTGTTTATGTACCTTTGGTCCACTTGCTAAAAATATTATTGTAATTTTTTAGTGAAAGTATGGCCCCTTTTAAAAAAAATATATATAAAAGCATTGGCAGTTAACTGCAATTATTTAGAGGGAATAATAAAAAAAAAAAGAAATGTTGTTTTTCATAGGACATTTACAAAAATGTAAATGCCAAAATGAGTGTGGGCACTAAAAAGACTATTTCCTGAGTTTTCTACTGTAGTTAGGTGGTTTGAACATATTACAAGTTTTGATATTGATTTCCTAGCATGAAGTATTTATTTAGTGTATTCTTGAACTGTGCAGGCTGGATTGAACAGTGGCCTTGTTACAGGGTACTACACAATCCCAGAATCCCTCTCTCCTGCCATTGCCAACATATCATCCACCAGTAATGTCAATGTCACTGGACGCTGGGTGTTCAAAGCCAGTAATCTACATCCAGAAGATCCTCATGGAGATATAGGTGAGTAACAATTCAAGGAATACTATCGATACCCAAGTGTTCTAAAATGACAATGTACAAATAATGTCTAAGTAGCTGTGTAAACATTTTCCTACTTTTCATGTTAAATATCCAAGGCAAAAGCTGTAATTTATTGAGGGCAGGATTTAGCTATATTAGGACAAATCAATTGCAGAAGGGGTGTCTGCTTCAATGCACAGCCAGAGTTGCATATCAGACTACAGAAAGCAAATATCAAACATATCAAACTCTGAAAGCAAAAACAATATGAAAAAGCTGTGACAATTAGTTACATTTCCTCTGCTCTCTTCAGACACTTCAGTCAGAAACACAGGACACAGAAGCTGCAGCTGTTGGGAGTAGTGATGGGCGAACACCTGGATGTTCGGGTTCGGGAAAGTTCGCCGAACATGGCCGAGATGTTCGGCATGTTCGGGCCGAACCCCGAACTTTCCGAACATACAGCTTTTGGGGGCCCTATGGGGTCGCAGGCATAAGGGGGGAGCATGCCCCGATCGCGGGGGGGGGTCGGAAATTCCCCCCACCCCCTCCGCTAGCGCTCCCCCCTCTGCCCGCTTCCCCATAACAAAGTTTCAAGAAGTACCTGCTGTGTCTGGTGGTAGTGTGGGTGGCTGGCAGTGGGCGGCACTATGCAGTGACTGAATGAGGAGGAGGAGTCCGGAGAGTGACGCGTTGAGGGAGGCCGGGCAGCGGTTCCGCCCGCTGCCCGGCCTCCCTCAACGCGTCACTCTCCGGACTCCTCCTCCTCATTCAGTCACTGCATAGTGCCGCCCACTGCCAGCCACCCACACTACCACCGGACACAGCAGGTACTTCTTGAAACTTTGTTATGGGGAAGCGGGCAGAGGGGGGAGCGCTAGCGGAGGGGGTGGGGGGAATTTCCGACCCCCCCCGCGATCGGGGCATGCTCCCCCCTTATGCCTGCGACCCCATAGGGGGGCCGTATTCGGCCGAACAGGGCCCTGTTCGGCCGAACAGGGGCCCTGTTCGGCCCTGTTCGGCGGCCATTAGAAGTTCGGGGCGAACCCGAACTTAAAAGGCCGAACACCATCAGGTGTTCGGCCGAACGCGAACATCACCCGAACAGGGTGATGTTCTGCAGAACCCGAACAGTGGCGAACACTGTTCGCCCAACACTAGTTGGGAGCTCTCTTCTCTGTCACACACAGAGCTACACATGGAGTTACCTGATCAAGTGTGAGGGGAATTTCCCCTCTCCTCATGGCTCAGTCAGCCGTCAGTTTTGGCGTCAGTAAACTTTGAAAGTACTTTGATAACAGTAAACAAAGAAGTTGCTACTAAAATGTATACACCAGTACTTAGCAGCACTTCCCAAACAATTCCTGTGTCAATTGAAAAAAATATGTGAATCGATAGTATTCCTTTAACCACTTTACCCCCGCGCGTACGTATTTCTCCGCCCCTTTTTCCATCCTTTAAAAACCAGGGACGGAGAAACACGTACTTTCCGCGTTCCCGACGCTGTTCCCGCTCGTAAACACGCCGCCCGCCGCTAGTAAACACGCCGCCGCCCGCTCGCCCGGAGATCAATGAACGGGAAAATCCATTCCCGTTCGTTGATCTAAGCCCCACAATGACCCGCTGCTCTCCTATGGGCAGCGCGATCATTGTGAGAAGAAACTCACGTGTCCAGCCTCCTTATTCTTCCTCCAAGCTTCCGGAAGGAGGCTTGGAGGTCGCAATAAAGCAAAAAGTTACTGTGGCCATCTTGTGGCCAAATAGTAAACTACACCCTACACATTTTTCACATACAAATAAATGACTTTTACACAAAAAATTAACTCATTACCTCCCACACTCCCCATTTTTTTTTTTTTTGTAATTAAAAAAAAATTCAAAAATTTACAATTAAAAAAAATACATAATTAGTTACCTTAGGGACTGAACTTTTTAAATATTTAAGTCAAGAGGGTATAACACTGTTACTTTATAAACTATGGGCTTGTAATTAGGGATGGACGCAAAACTGAAAAAAATGCACCTTTATTTCCAAATGAAATATTGGCGCCAAACATTGTGATAGGGACATAATTTAAACGGTTTTATAACCGGGACAAAAGGGCACATAAATTTCATTGGTTTTAATTACAGTAGCATGCATTATTTAAAAACTATAATGGCCGAAAACTGAAAAATATATTTTTTTTTCCCCACATTTTTCCTATTTTCCCATTAAAACACATTTAGAAAAAAATAATTCTTGGCATAATGTCCCACCTAAAGAAAGCCTAATTGGTGGCGGAAAAAACAAGATATAGTTCATTTCATTGCGATAAGTAATGATAAAGTTATAGACGAATGAATGGAAGGAGCGCTGAAAGGTGAAAATTGCTCTGGTGGTCAGGGGGTAAAACCCCTCAGTGGTGAAGTGGTTAAGTTTAATATGTACAGACTGGGCAAGACTTGATATCAGTAACACTGCTGTTTAAACTCTAACAAGAATAAATAATGTATTTCCCAAGTGAATAACAAATATTGCAAAGAAGATAAAATGCAGCATTACAATACATGGAATTTTTGCTCAGAGGGGACGCTCCTTTGTCCATATTCAATTAATTCTTTTCTCTTTAGTTTTCTTCAAGGTGAAATTTTCTAAATTGTCAATAAAATGCCTTGTAAACCTCCAACAAGCAAGAAAATACAAAAAAAAAAAAATTGATAATACTTTTGCACCAACATTTTGGTATTTTTTCAGTTGCAAGTGCTGCAAATGTATTTTAAATAGAACATGAAAAATTATCTCCTATGAGATAATTTACCACTGCTTGCTTTCAGACAACCTCCCAATTTGAGACAAATGATTATCAGAAGTGCATTATCTACACCAGAAACTCCAGACACATTGCCCTGCAATAATGCAAAGTGTGAGACCTGCCCTTATATCTTGTGCACAAGCCAAATACAAATACCAAACTCACAGAAATATCATCAAATATCAGACCAATTTTCCTGCGAGTCATCCAATGTTGATTACATGATACGCTGCATGAAATGCCCCTCAAGAGGAATCTATATAGGAGAAACAGGACAAAAACTGTGCACAAGAATGAACCAACACCGCTTTAAAATTAATGAGGGTAAAATGGACATACCAGTGAGCCAACACTTCTGTGAACCAGGACACAGCATGCAAGATCTAAAAGTACTTATTCTTAAGGGTAACTTCAAAAATGAACAAGCAAGGAAGATTTCTGAGTACAAATTTATGAAAATGTTCAAGACATTAACAGAAGGGTTAAATTGTGGAACAGGATTCATGACTCCTTATGTAACATGATTGACTTGGCTTCATGATCTTCAGAAACCTGCTAGATTTCATGTTTGCTTGAATTAGCTCACTGGCTCCAGCCTGCTGATCACCTGACATCTAACTGCTAAACAGCAACCAGCACAACTGCCATCTTTGTCTTTGCTATTTACCTGCATCCGTGTTTAATTACAGCTAACATCTGGGAATATGCCTGAAGAAGGGGACTAGATCCCAGAAAGCTTGCATCATTTAACTTCATCAGTTAGCCATTAAAAGGTATTACTTTTACAAGACTTTGTTTTTTTCTACCTACAAATATCTCCTATGAGAAAACTTGGGAGAAAAAGTTAATTACATACGGGTTTATGTCCTTATGCTCTTTTTCCATTTTTTTTAAAATAAAAGCAGAATGACGAGATGGTCTAGGAGATTGTAGTGTGCACGTTCTTTCATTCACATTTCTTTCCACAGATCAATCCTCAGATAATCCAGAAGATCCTCCGGAAACTACAGTTCCACCACCAGTCACCCTATTCACAACAACTACTGCTGCCCCTCTCATCTCCTCAGGTAATATTAATCCTTAAGATGCAATTTTACATTCCTAATATACTTTAATATCCCTAAACAAAACAGAAGAATTCTAATCATGTCTTCCAGACTGACTGATCTTTTATATCTTGTTGTGATACATTTCTTTGACATATACATTAGAATAATCAATCCTTACTGGATTCCTTGTTAAGAAAAGAAGCTAGTGTTAGCAAATCATAAGACTTGTTTAGATGAACTGATATGAGGGCTAATTAGTTTAGCAAAAAATGTAGTAGAATACATTTTCCTAGGATTCCTTACAATTGGCTGCTTGAGATTTTTTTTTGTACCATGCACAAAACACTATTCTAATCCCTTTGACTTTTAAAGCAGCAGGGACAGTCATAAAATCTCAGTGAAAAAAAATCCATACTGTTACATAGATAAATACTTGTTCTACTTACATAACATGTGTATTGTATTCAGTGTTGCTCGGATACCCCTTAAAGAGAACCAGAGACGAAGCACCCTCATGTATTTTATTACATTTATCAGTGGGAACATTACAGTAAACACCTACCCTGCTTTTAGTTTCATTCTTATCTGCTTAATTAGTCTATTAGCAGCTGTGATAAGAATCCCCGACTGGCTCAGTCTAGGTTTGACCTGGAATCATTATAGCTGAGTCACTCTTCTGTGGAGTCTTTTCAAGCCCAAGCCTGCCACCTCCTGGCTCAGATTTCCTGCTTTGCATACTGAGAGCTGTGATGACATGGGAGGGGCTGCTGCTGCTGAGAGAGAAGCTCTGAAACAGACAAGTGTGGCCTGCAATATGATCTGTGTGCTCTGTGTGCACTCTGCATACTGATGATGACTGCAGTTTCATTCCTATGACCTATGATACCAAAATGAAAGCACACAGATGAAAGGCTGCAGCAGCCTTTCTCATATAGCCTAGACAGCACATCCAGAACAACTCATAACCCGGAAGCAGAAGGGATATGAGCCGGTGGCCATATTTGATTTTTCCTGGAGCAATAATGGATAAAAACACTAAAAAAGGCACACCACAGCAGCGAAATTATCAGGTAGAGCATTTATTCTTTACAGGCTATCGACTGATATGTTTATTTTGTGTGAAACGTTCATCTTTGGTTCCCTTCAATCATGGATCCGAATGCGGCAGTTTTTATTGGAGCCATATCCGGATCAACCCGTGATCGCGCCCCGTATATTTTGACGCGAAACCCATATTTTTCCCATGTTTAGTAATGAAAAAATCCACAATGACGGGCCGTGACCCGTATTTTCCATGCGTAACACCATGCTCGCATGCGTAAAAATGTACATATTGATAGATCATATTGCGCCTGCGCAAGCGTACCCGTAATCCACACGTATATTAAATTATGCATGTACGTACGTGTCGTAGTATTCAATGCGTAATGGCAGGTCAGTACCATCGCTCACTGAATGCGCATGCATAACTTGCGACTCGTACACGTAAAAACGTACATGTACGTATGCGTGCTGGGCATGCGTAAAACTGTCTGGAAGTTTGAGCAGGGAAGCAAGTAGGTGCCCCAGGACTTACAGAGACCCCAGACAGACAGAAGGATGGCTCCCAAGATCCCCCCTGAGCTAAAAAGAATGATGATTGTGGTAAGTAATCGATATTAACAAAATGCATATTGCAGAGTGTTATTGAAAGTGATATATGGTGTAGTTATATTGTAATGGTACTGTTAACTTTGGGAGTGGCAGGGGCATAGCGATAGGGGGTGCAGAGGTTGCGACCGCATCAGGGCCCTTGGGCCAGAGGAGCCCCAAAAGGCCCTCCCTCAACTACAGTGTTAGCTCTCTATTGATCCTGTGCTCATAATAATCACTAGCTAGCTAAACAAGTACAGTATAGAAATCTGTGTGCAGTGCCTGCCTGGCCTGCACTAGTAGTACTAGTAATAAGCACCCAACAGCAGACACTAGCAGCACAGGTCACTCTAAACTAAACTAAACTGACACATAACCACTGCCCAGTGGCTACTGGCTAGCTAAATACAGTACAGGATAGAAATCAGTGTGCAGTTTGTGCACAGTGCCTGCCTGGCCTACACTACTAAGCACCCAACAGCAGCAGACACTAGCAGGCAGCACAGTACACTCTGAACTACGCTGACTAACTAAATGACTATTATCACTGGCTAGCTAAATACAAGTAATAACAGCACAGGAATGAGCTAAAACGCTGTGTTTTTAACACTAATTGCCCTTGCTTTGTGACACACAATGGCTGGAGATGCTCTCAGTCACTCAGTGTCAGCAAGGACAGAGTTTCTCATGATGGCCGCTGGGTTTTATACAGGAGGGGAGGGCATAGCCTCCCCTCCTGTGATTTGTTGCTATAGCCTACGCTAGGGGCCTTTGATTGGCCCAGTGATGTCATCACTACATTTTCCCGATCACGGCCACATCACGGCCGTGATTACGGGTCGTGATCCGGATATTTTTACACAACCCGTGATCCGAATTTTACGCATAGCCATGATCCATGCGGATCATGGCATCCGGATCATGGCCCATGATGCGTAAAAATGGGCATGAATCACGCGGACCCGTGATCACGACCACCCGTGATAGCAACACTAATTGTATTGTATGTTTTGCTTTCAGTGAATGTTATATGGTAAAGAAAGAGAAAACTGTTTCAGGCATTTCCCATTTTTATTACCTCTGACTGAAGCCAATCCTGATGTCATTTCCTCTCTTTTTTTCCTCATAGAAACTGCCCTGTCATGTCTAGCTAGCTTTGTAAACACATGTGAGCACAGCATAGATCGTGCTACAGCAGCTTCATAATGAACTGTCCTCAGCCAATCAGTAAGGAGCTGTAATGTGGGAGGGGAGATAACAAGCTTCCCTTTCCTCAGCAATATACCAAACAGAGCCAGACTGACTGAGATAAGATTTATTACAGCAGAAACATTCCTGATTATATTAGGATGCGTACAATGCAGGATCAGGTTGTAGAATGTATGATAAACACAGAGCAGTGGGTAAATGGAATTGATTTTATGGCAGACAATCCAGCTTAAAAGAAAACTAATACTTTTAAATGTTTAACACATCTATGTCTCCTTGGGACTATATTATGAAGGTGTCACACATAAACATCCCCACAATGTAATACCTGTATACTGAGGTGACTTTGTGTCAATAACCTTTTTTCCCCCTTTCTTCAGCTTTGCTCTACCCATATGGCTCATCAATTGACTCTCTCAGTCCTAAGATAGATGATGGAGGAACAGAGCTAATACGTCTTTCTAGAGTCATCCCACTGTTTGGAACAGCATATTCCTCCTTATATGTAAGCACATTACTTTACAATTCACCTTTCAGATTGAAATGTAACTCCGAAAATAGTTATATATTCTAGTCAGGTGTGGTGACATCAGCATCAATAAGAGTGCCCTGGCATATACAAGTTTTACAGACCTGAGAACTGTGATTGGGAATTCCACCCATTTCCATATAATAAAAAAAAAAGAAACAACACTGTTCTATCGGCATTGGGCATGTGTCTACTTTTTTTTTTCTTTTTCTTATTTATAGGTGAATAATAATGGTTTGCTATCCTTCCAATCACCAATCGGTCAATATGTGCCACAAGCACTTCCTGTTGCTTTTGGAAACCCATTTCTGGCTATTTTCTGGGCTGATGTAGATAATCGGTATCAAGGTGATATATATTATCGTGAGAGCACTGATCCTGATCTTCTGTACCGGGCCACATCTGATGTCAGACTGTATTTCCGGGACCCACACTTCTTGGCTCAGTGGGTATTTGTAGCCACCTGGCATAGAGTGGGGTATTATGCTTCTAACACAGACAAGGTAAATAGAGTAATGCAATCATCTTTAGATGAAGCCTGTTGTTGATTTGTCTGCACAGCGCTGAACACTTGTCTGAACTTAAGCTAGAATTTTAGTTGGTTTATCTTATACATCATTGTTTGTATTTACAGCTGAACACATTCCAAGTTGTGCTGAGCACCGACGGTAATCAGACATTTCTCCTGTACAATTATGAAGATATTCAGTGGCCAAGTTTGGATGCAAATGGCTACATAGTGTATGGACCTGTCGCCCTGGTGAGGATATCACTTATTTTCTTTATACAGAAATTAACATAAATAGTTGAATATGCGGCTTTAGTAAATAAGAAATAGTTACCTGAAAGTCTGAAACCTTCGACTACAAATTGTGTTGTTTGAAATATGAAGGTTTTTTGTTTTTTGAACTTTGAAGGTATGAAAAAAAAACAAAGTTTAAGTTTTAGGTAATAAGCAAAAATCGAATAAGTGCATTAATAAGATAATACAAATAACAACAACAATAATAGTATTAACAACTATAACGACAACAATAGGAATAAGAAGAATGTTATTGTTTGTTTACCTTTGGTCCACTTGCTAAAATATTATTGTAAATTTTTAGTGAAAGTATGGCCCCTTTTAAAAAAAAAATTATAAAAGCATTGGCAGTTAACTGCAATTATTTAGAGGGAATAATAAATAAAAAAGAAATGTTGTTTTTTGTAGGACATTTACAAAAATGTACATGCCAAAATGAGTGTGTGGACTAAAAAGACTATTTCCTGGGTTTTCTACTGTGGTTAGGTGGTTTGAACATATTAAAAGTTTTGATATTGATTTCCTAGCATGAAGTATTTATTTAGTGTATTCTTAATCTGTGCAGGCTGGATTAAACAGTGGCAATGATACTGGGTACTACGCAATCCCAGAATCCCTCTCTCCTGCCATTGCCAACATATCATCCACCAGTAATGTCAATGTCACTGGACGCTGGGTGTTCAAAGCCAGTAATCTACATCCAGAAGATGTTCATGGAGATATAGGTGAGTAACAACTAAGTTTAATATGTACAGGCTAAACTCTAACAAGAATAATAGTGTATTTCCCAAGTGAATAACAAATAGTATAACGAAGATAAAATGCAGCATTACAATACATGGAATTATTGCTCACAGGGGATGCCCCTTTCAATAACTTTTTCTCTTTAGTTTTCGTCAAGGTGATATTTTCCAAATTGTCAATAAAATGCCTTGTAAACCACCAGCAAGCAAGAAAATACTCACAATTATTTTGATAGTACTTGTGCAACTACTTTTTGGTATTATTTCAGCTGCAAAGGGCTGCAAAGTTATTTTAAATAGAAGATGAAAAATTATCTCCTATGAGAAAACTCAGGAAAAAAAGATAATTACATTTGGGCTCATGTCTTTATTTACTTTTTCCATTTTTTTTTTTTAAATAAATGTAGAATGCTGAAATGGTCTAGGAGACTGTAGTGTGCATTTTATTTCATTCACATTTCTTTCCACAGATCAATCTTCAGATAATCAGGACACTACAGTTCCACCACCAGTCACCCTATTCACAACAACTTCTGCTGCCCCTCTCATCTCCTCAGGTAATAGTAATCCTTAAAGCGGATCCGAGATGAAAAACTAACTATAACAAGTAACTTGTCTATATAGCTTATCTAAAGTTTAGATAGTTTGCACAGCATATCTAGCTGCAAAACTTTCAAAAGTTTATGATTATTTATTCCTGTGATACATTGAGGGCAGCCATTAGTGTTGGGCGAACACCTAGATGTTCGGGTTCGAGAACGTTCGCCGAACATCGCCGCGATGTTCGGGTGTTCGCGCCGAACTCCGAACATAATGGAAGTCAATGGGGACCCGAACTTTCGTGCTTTGTAAAGCTTCCTTACATGCTACATACCCCAAATTAGCAGGGTATGTGCACCTTGGGAGTGGGTACAAGAGGAAAAAAATTATTTGAAAAAGAGCTTATAGTTTTTGAGAAAACTGATTGTAAAGTTTCAAAGGAAAAACTGTCTTTTAAATGCGGAAAATGTCATGTTTCTTTGCACAGGTAACATGCTTTTTACCGCCATGCAGTCATAAATGTAATAAAGATGAGAGGTTCCATAAACAGGGACCGGTAACGCTAACCCAGCAGCAGCAGCAGCACACGTGATGGAACAGGAGGAGGCGCAGAACGAGAAGGCCACGCTTTGACACACAACAACCCAGGCCTTGCATGAGGACAAGAAGCGTGCGGATAGCATGCTTTTTACCGCCATGCAGTCATAAATGTAATAAAGATGAGAGGTTCCATAAACAGGGACCGGTAACGCTAACCCAGCAGCAGCAGAAGCACACGTGATGGAACAGGAGGAGGCGCAGGAGGAGAAGGCCACGCTTTGAGACACAACAACCCAGGCCTTGCATGAGGACAAGAAGCGTGCGGATAGCATGCTTTTTACCGCCATGCAGTCATAAATGTAATAAAGATGAGAGGTTCCATAAACAGGGACCGGTAACGCTAACCCAGCAGCAGCAGCACACGTGATGGAACAGGAGGAGGCGCAGGAGGAGAAGGCCACGTTTTGAGACACAACAACCCAGGCCTTGCATGAGGACAAGAAGCGTGCGGATAGCATGCTTTTTACCGCCATGCAGTCATAAATGTAATAAAGATGAGAGGTTCCATAAACAGGGACCAGTAACGCTAACCCAGCAGCAGCAGAAGCACACGTGATGGAACAGGAGGAGGCGCAGGAGGAGAAGGCCACGCTTTGAGACACAACAACCCAGGCCTTGCATTAAGACAAGAAGCGTGCGGATAGCATGCTTTTTACAGCCATGCCGTCATAAATGTAATAAAGAGAAGAGGTTCCATAAACAGGGACCGGTAACGCTAACCCAGCAGCAGCAGCAGCACACGTGATGGAACAGGAGGAGGCGCAGGAGGAGAAGGCCACGCTTTGAGACACAACAACCCAGGCCTTGCATGAGGACAAGAAGCGTGCGGATAGCATGCTTTTTACCGCCATGCAGTCATAAATGAAATAAAGAGAAGAGGTTCCATAAACAGGGACCGGCAACGCTAACTCAGCAGCAGGGGCACACGTGATGGAACAGGAGCAGGCGCAGGAGGAGAAGGCCACGCTTTTTGAGACACAACAACCCAGGCCTTGCATGAGGACAAAAAGCGTGCGGATATAGCAGCAATGCTTTTTGCCGCCATGCAGTCATAAATGTAATACAGATGAGAGGTTCAATAAACAGGGACCGGAAACGCTAAACCATCCCAGATGTTCATTGGTCATGTTACTTGGTTGGGGTCCTGGAGTGTTGCGTAGTCGTTTCCAATCCAGGATTGATTCATTTTAATTTGAGTCAGACGGTCTGCATTTTCTGTGGAGAGGCGGATACGCCGATCTGTGACGATGCCTCCGGCAGCACTGAAACAACGTTCCGACATAACGCTGGCTGCCGGGCAAGCCAGCACCTCTATTGCGTACATTGCCAGTTCGTGCCAGGTGTCTAGCTTTGATACCCAATAGTTGAAGGGTGCAGATGGATTGTTAGACACAGCTACGCCATCTGACATGTAGTCCTTGACCATCTTCTCCAGGCGATCGGTGTTGGAGGAGGATCTGCACGCTTGCTGTTCAGTGGGCTGCTGCTGCATGGGTGTCAGAAAATTTTCCCACTCCAAGGACACTGCCGATACCATTCCCTTTTGGGCACTAGCTGCGGCTTGTGTTGTTTGCTGCCCTCCTGGTCGTCCTGGGTTTGCGGAAGTCAGTCTGTCGGCGTACAACTGGCTAGAGGAGGGGGAGGATGTCAATCTCCTCTCTAAAGTCTCCACAAGGGCCTGCTGGTATTCTTCTATTTTGACCTGTCTGACTCTTTCTTCAAGCAGTTTTGGAACATTGTGTTTGTACCGTGGTTCCAGAAGGGTATAAACCCAGTAATTGGTGTTGTCCAGAATGCGCACAATGCGTGGGTCGCGTTTAATGCAGTCTAGAATGAATTGAGCCATGTGTGCCAGAGTCCTGCCAGAATCCTCATCATCCTCTTGTGAGCGTTGTGATAGTTGTTGTGATGCATCATAGTCGTCACCTTCTTCCTGGTCTGCTTCTGCTCACCATTCGCACTGAATTGTGGAAGTCCAACGTGCACCGCTCTGGCCCTCGTCAGTGGTGGCAGGAAATTCCTGCTCCAACTCCAGCTGTTCCTCCTCCTCTTCTTCGTCATAGCTGCTGGGGCCAGCGTTTCCTGAGGCGGATGGCCTGATGTTGGTACCATCACGCTGATCGTTTTCTCCTTCAGATTCCCCCAGTTGCATCATGACAGCTGTTTCCTTGATTTTCAACATTGACCTCTTCAGTAAACACAGCAGTGGTATGGTAATGCTGACTGAAGAGTTGTCACTGCTCACAAGCAACGTGGATTGCTCAAAATTTTGGAGGACTTGGCAGAGGTCCAACATGTTGGCCCAATCGGATCCACAGAAGCTTGGCAGCTGGCCGGATGCGCCTCGGTACTGCGCCGTCATGTACTGGACCACTGCACTCTTCTGCTCACAAAAGCGGGCTAGCATGTGCAGCATAGAATTCCAGCGCGTAGGGACATCACACAGCAAGCGATGGTGGGGGAGATTGAAGCGCTCCTGCATGTTGGCGAGTGCCCCCGAAGCAGTACTTGAATTTCTACAATGTTTGGCCACTCGTCACACCTTCAACAGAAGATCGGCCACGCCTGGGTATGTCTTCAGGAACCGCTGAACTACTAGGTTCATCACGTGCGCCAGGCAACGGATGTGTGTCAGCTTAGCCAACCTTAAAGCGCGAATGAGATTACTCCCATTATCACACACAACCATGCCCGGTTTCAGGTCCAGCGGTGCCAGCCACAAACCCGTCTGTTCCTTTATTTCCCTCCAAATTTCCTCCCCTGTGTGCTGCTTATCCCCAAGGCAGATCAGCTTCAGCAACGCTTGCTGACGCATGCCAACAGCTGTGCTGCACTGCTTCCACGATCCTACTGCTGCTGGTGCTGGGTTCGCGTTTCCGGATGAGGTACAGCTTTGAGATGCGTTGGAGGAGAAGGAGTCAGAGAGGTAGCTGCTGCTGTTGTTATCCAGTGGGAGGGACGGCGGTGCAGCTGTTTGCCGCGTGGGCAACACCCGCGCCGTAGCAGGTGAGGAATCGCTGCCAGGCTCCACAAGGTCCACCCAGTGCGCGGTAAGGGAGATGTATCGACCCTGGCCGAACGCACTCGTCCAGGTGTCAGTGGTGAGGTGAACCCTGCAGGCAACGGCATTCTTCAAGCTTCGGGTTATTTTGCTGACCACGTGCTCATGCAACTCAGGCACTGCAGAGCGCGCAAAGTGGTAGCGGCTGGGAACCACGTAACGTGGGATGGCCACTGACATCATGCCCTTGAAGCTGTTTGTCTACACCACTCGATATGGCAGCATTTCGCAGGCCAGAAGCTTGGCTATGCTGGCTGTTACTGCCACGGCCCGGGGGTCATTTGCTGGCAATTTCCTCTTGCGCTCAAACATCTCCGAGACAGACAACTGAACCGTAGGGCTGCACACTGAAGGGCTGTTGGTTGTTGTGTTTGATGAAGACTGGGAGACCTCAAGAGCACTACTCCGGAAAGTGACAGTGTCAGCGTCGTCTGATGCTTGTGAATGTTGTGAACCACGCAATGGCTGGGCTACTGCTGCTGCTGAGGCGGGTCTGGTGGTGAGTCTGGTGAACCCAAGGGAGGCAGTGTTGCTGGTACCCTGTCCTGTTGAGTTTGCCCACAGAGTGGGATGTTTGGATAGCATGTGGCGGCTCATGCTGGTGGTGGAGAGGTTGTTAATACTTTTCCCCCTGCTCAGGCGGGTCTTGCACACCTTGCAAATCGCCATGGTAACATCCTCAGTGCAGTCTTCAAAGAAAGCCCAGACTTTGGAGCACCTGCCTTGCTGGCGATTTCTGTTTGCGCCTCTTTTGCCTCTCACTTGAACTTCCACGCTTGTGGTGCCTGAAATTTCGCGCCGCCTACCTTGTGGCACAAGGCGAACTCGTGCAGCAGTGGGTTCTTCAACAGACTCATCTGTGCTGCTGCTACGACGGCGATGTTCTCGTTCACAAATAAAATCTGGGTCTCTGTCCACATTGTCCATACCCTCCTTTTCCATCTCCTCAAACTCGTCATATGTCATTGTGGGGGGCCGCTGCCGTGGAGTAGAGCTCCCCAGAACAACCTCTGCGCAGCTCACTCCAACGTCGTCTTCCAGAGCTTCTCGGCCGACCTCCTGCAATTGCAACCCCTCCTGCCCAACTTGCTCTGGGATTTGGGTTTCAAAGTCCTCGGACTCGCCTTGTTGTATTTCAGTGCCCGGTGCATTTCCCACAGTTAATGGTTGTGAATCCGGGCACAACATTTCTGGCTGTTCCTCCATTGACCTTTGAAAGGTGGAAGTTTGTTGGGCTGGGAATAGCTCCTGCGAATACCCCATTGTGTCCTGAGGTAATTCATCGGACTGGTTATCTGGCAGTTGTGTGCGTGGTGTCGCTGCCGGTTGTGTCAGCTTTGTGCCCACTGGCTCCTTGTAACTGGCTGAGGACTCGGACCTCGTGCGTGATGTGCTGGTGCTGCTTAACCCACTGCTGGATGCTTGAGAGGTCATCCAAGTAATTATCTGGTCCTGTTCTTTTGGATCTGTGAGGGTTGTTGTCCTGGACAACATGGGCGGTATTGAGTGGGTTTTCTTGGGTGCTCCCCTGTGGCCTGTACGTGAACCGTCAGGGGAAACACCTCTTCCCTTGCCCCTCCCTCTTTCACCGGATTTCTTCCTCATTTCACTTATCCTTAAAGTACACGCTGACTGGCAGCAGTACAGTGGCAGTACAGAAATGCTAAAACTTCCAAAAAACTGCGCTGATATATTAAAAACGGGGTTTCACTGGTGGTGCGCTGCTCAATACACACATAAGATCACAAAGTTCATCAAACAGCTGCGCACTATGATACTTTTCAGGCGAGTGTCTCTCTCTTTCTTGTAAGACAATCAAACAATGCAATTGAGGTGGAGTTCTTCCTAAATGGCTTTTTTCAAAGTGCAGTGACCACCTCTCACGGGAATTCACCTCCACCACACCCCAAGCAGTGGGAACTCACCGCATACAAATGACCCTCTGTCAGATGGGTCTCCAGGGCCTATGGGGTCATCTGGCCGCCCCCTGCCATACAAGGATTCTCCTCCACTGTTGTCACTCTGCTGCAGTACCAAATCACCTCAAAAAAGCATAACCAAAGCTCCCATAGCGTAAAAATGTAAAAACACTTTAATATAAAACGAATTGCAAACTTACAAACACGTCCGTTGTTCAAGGCACAGAGTTTTAATGGGCTCTACCCCAAACGTGGGCCACCGGGTCGGCTTTAGTGCGCTGGTCCTTTTGGCCTCCCTCTGGTTCCTCACGCATCCCCTGGTCCTCTTTCCCCGTTTGCTGGCCGCGTGCGCTTGACCGGTTTCGTCGCCTATAGCGACTCCTCAGAAGCATGCGCGGCTCTCAGCAAGCTATCTCTTATACCTGTCCATCCCCTCCCTCCCCCCTAAGGTCTAACCCGGAAGTGTCCTTCCCCGCACTGTCGCCGCCAATGGGAGCGCGTCTACCCGGAACCTATTCCGGATACGCGTCTCCCTGGCAACTCTGTACCCCTCTGTGCGGTAGTCATGACGTCATCATAAAGCGACTGCTTCGTCGCATAAACATTACTAACTGAGGCAGTAGCCATCTAGTGTCCGTTTTCCTAACTGCCTCTTCCCAAGCGTAAAAATCCCTTTCTATGCGAGTTACTTACTCGCTTTACTCTGAACAGCCTTAGCTTATGCCCCTTGGTGGCCTAAACTTTTACTGCACTCTTTCTTACGAATTTTGCAATACCATTAGGCTTATCGTCTCAGCACACCCTCTGCTTCCCCGGGGACCCCTTAGGGGTATAACCCTCACAGCGAATTAATGGATATCGATCATTTTACAATATCAGTTTATACGGTATCATATTGTCTCAACTCTCTATCTCCCAGAAGATTTTTCCTGCTTTTGACCAAGCATGTTACATTTTTTCTCATTTTTATGTTAGCTCTCCCTAAAAAATCCTACATTGCCATATAACACACTTCAAACTTTCTAAACATTTTGTGCAAATCAACGTGCAAAAGTGAGTATCACCCTTCTTGAAAAAAACCACTCAGCTTGTGAATATTCATAAAACTAAGTGTCCCACCCCTCCTCCCCCAACCTCCCATTTACTATTCCCCAAAACATCAATAGCATCGTGGATTTTCAAAAGTGGCTTCCACTCACCCTTATTTTTTTCAATCATTACTTATAAAACATACCAAATCTATGTTAGCATTTAACCCCCTTGGTTTCAATGTGTCCAACATATAAATCCATTTTGTTTCTCTTTGTGACACCCCTTTCACCAAATTCCCCCCCCCCCCCCTCCATGGTTTAGCTATCTTCTCCACTCCACAAAAGGACAACAACGACGGATTACCACCGTGCTCCTTCTTAAAATGGGCTGATAGCGTATGACTCATTAGACCTTTTTTGATATTCCTCAAGTGTTCACCAATCCTCTCTTTCAGAGGTCTTGTCGTCCTTCCAACATATTGGTAGCCGCAAGGGCACCAGGCCACATATACTACACATTTATCATTACACGTAATGAAGTCCCTGATCTTAAGGACCTCTCCATTAGAGTAGCTTCTAACCTGTGCTCCTCTCTGTGGTCTGGCCTCTCTACATCCCTTACAGTCCCTGCATGGAAAGAAACCGGGTTTTTGCCACCCCAAAAACTTGGGTGGCAGTTTTTTTGGTTCTACACAGCTTGGTGCTAGGAGATTTTTGAGGTTTGGGGCCTTTCTGTAGATAAACTTCGGTCTCATAGGTAGTAATATACCCAAATCCGTATCTGACAATAGAATCTCCCAATGTTTTTCCACTATTTTCTCCAAGTTTTTATATTGATTACTAAACCCTGTTATAAAAGCATAATTATGTTCTCCATTCCCACTTTCCTCATTCCTTTCCCTATTCACTAGCTCTCCCCGCCACCATTTTCACCCTTTGTATTTCCTCCTCTAGGAAACTTTCCTCATATCCCTTTTCCATAAATCTCCTCTTTAAAACTGCTGATTGATCTTCATAATCCTCCACCTTACTACAGTTTCTCCTCACCCTCATGAATTGTCCCCTTGGCACATTTTTTATCCACTTTGGATGGTGACCACTTTTGGTGGATATGTACCCATTTCTATCTGTAGTTTTGAAAAAAGTCTTGGTCTCAATCATATTGTTTTCTACCATTATTTGAAGGTCCAAAAAGTGGATACTCTCTGTGCTACTTTCATATGATAGTTTTATATTCAGTGCATTGTGATTCAATCCCTCAAAAAGTGTTTCCAAACTCCCTTCAGTGCCCTCCCAAAATATCAACAAATCGTCAATATACCTTTTCCATTTCATAACTCCCCTTGTTATAGGTTGCATCAAAACTTGTTCTTCCCATCTTCCCATATACAAATTTGCCATGCTAGGTGCAAATCCCGCCCCCATTGCACATCCCCTGTGTTGTCTATAAAATTTCCCCCCATGCCAAAAATAGTTTTTCTGTAGAGCAAATCTCAGTACCTTCAGCAGGAATTCCACCTGTTCCATTGGTAATTCCCCATTGGTGAACACTTGAGGAATATCAAAAAAGGTCTAATGAGTCATGCGCTATCAGCCCATTTTAAGAAGGAGCACGGTGGTAATCCGTCGTTGTTGTCCTTTTGTGGAGTGGAGAAGATAGCTAAACCATGGAGGGGGGGGGGGGGGGGAATTTGGTGAAAGGGGTGTCACAAAGAGAAACAAAATGGATTTATATGTTGGACACATTGAAACCAAGGGGGTTAAATGCTGACATAGATTTGGTATGTTTTATAAGTAATGATTGAAAAAAATAAGGGTGAGTGGAAGCCACTTTTGAAAATCCACGATGCTATTGATGTTTTGGGGAATAGTAAATGGGAGGTTGGGGGAGGAGGGGTGGGACACTTAGTTTTATGAATATTCGCAAGCTGAGTGGTTTTTTTCAAGAAGGGTGATACTCACTTTTGCACGTTGATTTGCACAAAATGTTTAGAAAGTTTGAAGTGTGTTATATGGCAATGTAGGATTTTTTAGGGAGAGCTAAAATAAAAATGAGAAAAAATGTAACATGCTTGGTCAAAAGCAGGAAAAATCTTCTGGGAGATAGAGAGTTGAGACAATATGATACCGTATAAACTGATATTGTAAAATGATCGCTATCCATTAATTCGCTGTGAGGGTTATACCCCCAAGGGGTCCCCGGGAAAGCAGAGGGTGTGCTGAGACGATAAGCCTAATGGTATTGCAAAATTCGTAAGAAAGAGTGCAGTAAAAGTTTAGGCCACCAGGGGGCATAAGCTAAGGCTGTTCAGAGTAAAGCGAGTAAGTAACTCGCATAGAAAGGGATTTTTACGCTTGGGAAGAGGCAGTTAGCAAAACGGACACTAGATGGCTACTGCCTCAGTTAGTAATGTTTATGCGACGAAGCAGTCGCTTTATGATGACGTCATGACTACCGCGCAGAGGGGTACAGAGTTGCCAGGGAGACGCGTATCCGGAATAGGTTCCGGGTAGACGCGCTCCCATTGGCGGCGACAGCGCGGGGAAGGACACTTCCGGGTTAGACCTTAGGGGGGAGGGAGGGGATGGACAGGTATAAGAGATAGCTTGCTGAGAGCCGCGCATGCTTCTGAGGAGTCGCTATAGGCGACGAAACCGGTCAAGCACACGCGGCCAGCAAACGGGGAAAGAGGACCAGGGGATGCGTGAGGAACCAGAGGGAGGCCAAAAGGACCAGCGCACTAAAGCCGACCCGGTGGCCCACGTTTGGGGTAGAGCCCATTAAAACTCTGTGCCTTGAACAACGGACGTGTTTGTAAGTTTGCAATTAATTTTTGTAACTAAAAATCTGCAACGCCGGATGGATTGCGGAAATATGGTCGCATCCAGTCCGGCAAGCGGACCTTCCAACGCGGGATGCGGAAATTCGTCCGCATCCGCTGCGCACACCCGTCCGAGCACTCTGCTCCAAACTCACCAACATGCTGTTCACCAGGGTTCTGCCATCTTGCCTCTAGGGGGTGCGGCCGCACGCCAGACACGCCTTTATACTCTTAGAAAGCGTGTCAGCTGACCTGGAGGTCAGCTGACATTTTAGCCTGCTCTGATTGGTTGCTGCCTGGGGTGGAGACTTCTCTCCCAGGCAGTATATAAGGAAGTGCTTTTCAGTCACACTTCGTCTGTGTTTGCGATACCCTGTGTCAGCACTCAGACCTTAGACTAGATCCCAGGTGTTGAAACCAAGGACTTCACACCTAGACTAGGAGATTATTATTGTTATTGATTCTCTGTGTATGATTCTGTGCCTGTCTTGACTTCTCTTCTGCTTCCTGATTCTGTACTCTGCCAGCCCGTACCGTTAACGACTATTGGCTTGGTTCCTGACTATTCTCTCGTCTCACGTCTCTGTAATGTTGCCGCCTGTACTGTTGCCGAACCTCTTTCTGTCTGACCTTGCTCCCTTCAGTGGAACGTCTCCCACTGTTGGGTTATTATCTGAGGCTTGCCTCCCTGAGACGCCGGCCCTAGCAGACCGTTACTGCCAGAGGCCGAGATTCCTCCACTGCCACTTTGGGGGATCTCACACACGGGGTTCCCATTCAGAGGTAACCACACCTCTGAGGAATTGCCGTGTGGTGGATATTTCCACAACTTTGTGAATATTTACTGCTTTGTTTATTTCCATGTTGTTCGTGTGTCCACTGCTTTACATCTACCCGCATTATTAGCAATTCCGCAGATTGCTATATAATCGGGTCTATCCTTGTATTATTGGCGATACTGCGGATCCCCAATAATCAAGGTTCGGGGTGTGACACTGGTCTGAGTAGATCATTTCAGGCACTTACCGTGTTAGTGAGCCTTCCGCTGATTTACCATCAGGAAGATACTGACTATTTCACTCTAACATATCTGCATTAGGGGTGATTCTGTATATCACCACTTAATCAGATATTTGTGCCTCTTGCTGACACCAATCGTTACAATTTTATATTAAAGTGTTTTTACATTTTTACGCTATGGGAGCTTTGGTTATGCTTTTTTGAGGTGATTTGGTACTGCAGCAGAGTGACAACAGTGGAGGAGAATCCTTGTATGGCAGGGGGCAGCCAGATGACCCCATAGGCGCTGGAGACCCATCTGACAGAGGGTCATTTGTATGCGGTGAGTTCCCACTGCTTGGGGTGTGGTGGAGGTGAATTCCCGTGAGAGGTGGTCACTGCACTTTGAAAAAAGCCATTTAGGAAGAACTCCACCTCAATTGCATTGTTTGATTGTCTTACAAGAAAGAGAGAGACACTCGCCTGAAAAGTATCATAGTGCGCAGCTGTTTGATGAACTTTGTGAAAGTACAGAAATGCTATACAGTGGTGGGTGAGCGGTGTACCACTATTGCCAGCAGCGACACAGAGCACAATGCTATACAGTGGCGGGTGAGCGGTGTACTACTGTTCCCAGCAGACACAGAGTGGCAGTAAACACAATGCTATATAGTCTGGCTGAGCGGTGTACACAGAGTGGCAGTACACACAATGCTATATAGTCTGGCTGAGCGGTGTACACAGAGTGGCAGTACACACAATGCTATATAGTGTGGCTGAGCCGTGTACACACAGTGGCAGTAAACAATGCTATATAGTCTGGCTGAGCGGTGTACACACAGTGGCAGTACACACAATGCTATATAGTCTGGCTGAGCGGTGTACACAGAGTGGCAGTACACACAATGCTATATAGTCTGGCTGAGCGGTGTACACAGAGTGGCAGTAAACAATGCTATATAGTCTGGCTGAGCGGTGTACACAGAGTGGCAGTAAACAATGCTATATAGTCTGGCTGTGATGATTTGCTCAGCTGCCTGTGCAGGCAGGCAGCTTTTTGACCATTGTTTTGATTTGCATGCTGCAGGACTCTGGAAAGAACAGCTTCTGTCAGTTTTGCAGCTTGTGCTTGCAGAGGAATTTGCATACGTTGTCATGCAAATTGCCTGGCCACATTCATTGGAGGCGTGTAATTAAGTACTATGTCTTTCCCACAATGCTTCGCTGTTCATAAGGATTTCGTCCTATGTAACACTCCTGGTGGGGTGTCAGCCTTGCTCTCTGTTTGAACATCAGCTTAGAGTAATTCCTAAGTCTGCGCTAGGCAGATTTCCCTAGTGCTGTTAGGATTGTATTATCTGTATTGCCTGTTCTGTCTTGTCTTGCCTGTTTGCCATTGTCCTGTCCCTATGGTGGTTGACAGGAAATGGTTCTGATCTCTGTTCTTGGAGTATAGCTGGTGCAGCGATTGCTACCAGCTATCTCTTCTGTTCTGTCTCCTGGGATCGCACTAGCTACTTTTTGCTAGCGCTGGGGATCCTTCTGTTTTCTGGGATCGCGCTAGCCACTTTTCGCTAGCGCTGGGGATCCTTCTGTTCTGCTACTCTGTACTTGGATCGCGCTAGCCACTTTTCGCTAGTGCTGTGGATCCTATCTCTCGCTTGTCCCTGTTTTCGTGTGTCTGTCTGCTACGCTTGCTGGAGGCTCGGTGAGGTAACCGTTAAGCAAGCGCTCGCGTCCTCTGTTTCATGTTTGTCTGTTAATGGTTAGTTAGGCGTGCTTGTCTCTATTGTGCTTATCACGTGGAGACCGCGCATAACCGCGTGCACTGTTGCGAATGAGTGCGGTGTTCGCGGTTAGCTAGCATTTGTTATTTTCCATATCTCCTCATTGTATTATTTGCTGTGCCTTTGCTAACCTCGTATTCTGTTCTGATCTGCCTTGTGTCTCGTCTGGCGATCGCACCTCTCGCGATCGCGTTCCTATTTCATATCTGCTGTTGTGTGTATGCGGTTGCGGGGTGGTGACTGGATTGGCACACACACATACAACCTGTCCCTTTGCTCATTCTCATTCGCAATCGCCTCTCTTGCGATTGCGTTCTGCGTTTCGTACAATTCCTGTCTGGCATTTGTGGAGGTACAGAGGATTGGTTCCTCTGCACTCCCCAGCGCCATCTGCCGACAGGAATTTTCCCTCTACGGGTGCGTAGCACCTTTTGCTGGGTTCCTGCAAATTATACGCTTGTGGAGGATTTCCGCCGTGTCAGCGCACGCGTTGTGCGCTGATCACGGGGAAAGTTCCACAATCGTTACACTGGCTGAGCGGTGTACACAGAGTGGCAGTAAACAATGCTATATAGTCTGGCTGAGCAGTGTACACAGAGTGGCAGTACACACAATGCTATATAGTCTGGCTGAGCGGTGTACACAGAGTGGCAGTAAACAATGCTATATAGTCTGGCTGAGCGGTGTACACAGAGTGGCAGTAAACAATGCTATATAGTCTGGCTGAGCGGTGTACACAGAGTGGCAGTAAACAATGCTATATAGTCTGGCTGAACGGTGTACACAGAGTGGCAGTAAACAATGCTATATAGTCTGGCTGAGCGGTATAAACAGAGTGGCAGTACACACAATGCTATATAGTCTGGCTGAGCGGTGTACACAGAGTGGCAGTAAACAATGCTATATAGTCTGGCTGAGCGGTGTACACAGAGTGGCAGTACACACAATGCTATATAGTCTGGCTGAGCGGTGTACACAGAGTGGCAGTACACACAATGCCATATAGTCTGGCTGAGCGGTGTACACACAGTGGCAGTACACACAATGCTATATAGTCTGGCTGAGCGGTGTACACAGAGTGGCAGTACACACAATGCTATATAGTCTGGCTGAGCGTTGTACACAGAGTGGCAGTAAACAATGCTATATAGTCTGGCTGAGCGGTGTACACAGAGTGGCAGTAAACAATGCTATATAGTCTGGCTGAGCGGTGTACACAGAGTGGCAGTAAACAATGCTATATAGTCTGGCTGAGCGGTTTACACAGAGTGGCAGTACACACAATGCTATATAGTCTGGCTGAGCGGTGTACACAGAGTGGCAGTAAACAATGCTATATAGTCTGGCTGACCGGTGTACACAGAGTGGCAGTAAACAATACTATATAGTCTGGCTGAGCGGTGTACACAGAGTGGCAGTACACACAATGCTATATAGTCTGGCTGAGCGGTGTACACAGAGTGGCAGTAAACAATGCTATATAGTCTGGCTGAGCGGTGTACACAGAGTGGCAGTAAACAATGCTATATAGTCTGGCTGAGCGGTGTACACAGAGTGGCAGTACACACAATGCTATATAGTCTGGCTGAGCGGTGTACACAGAGTGGCAGTAAACAATGCGATATAGTCTGGCTGAGCGGTGTACACAGAGTGGCAGTAAACACAATGCTATATATAGTCTGGCTGAGCGGTGTACACAGAGTGGCAGTACACACAATGCTATATAGTCTGGCTGAGCGGTGTACACAGAGTGGCAGTAAACAATGCTATATAGTCTGGCTGAGCGGTGTACACAGAGTGGCAGTAAACAATGCTATATAGTCTGGCTGAGCGGTGTACACAGAGTGGCAGTAAACAATGCTATATAGTCTGGCTGAGCGGTGTACACAGAGTGGCAGTACACACAATGCTATATAGTCTGGCTGAGCGGTGTACACAGAGTGGCAGTAAACAATGCTATATAGTCTGGCTGAGCGGTGTACCCAGAGTGGCAGTACACACAATGCTATATAGTCTGGCTGAGCGGTGTACACACAGTGGCAGTACACACAATGCTATATAGTCTGGCTGAGCGGTGTACACAGAGTGGCAGTACACACAATGCTATATAGTCTGGCTGAGCGGTGTACACAGAGTGGCAGTAAACTATGCTAAATAGTCTGGCTGAGCGGTGTACACAGAGTGGCAGTACACACAATGCTATATAGTCTGGCTGAGCCGTGTACACACAGTGGCAGTAAACAATGCTATATAGTCTGGCTGAGCGGTGTACACAGAGTGGCAGTACACACAATGCTATATAGTCTGGCTGAGCCGTGTACACACAGTGGCAGTAAACAATGCTATATAGTCTGGCTGAGCGGTGTACACACAGTGGCAGTACACACAATGCTATATAGTCTGGGTGAGCGGTGTACACACAGTGGCAGTACACACAATGCTATATAGTCTGGCTGAGCAGTGTACACAGAGTGGCAGTACACACAATGCTATATAGTCTGGCTGAGCGGTGTACACAGAGTGGCAGTAAACAATGCTATATAGTCTGGCTGAGCGGTGTACACAGAGTGGCAGTAAACAATGCTATATAGTCTGGCTGAGCGGTGTACACAGAGTGGCAGTACACACAATGCTATTTAGTCTGGCTGAGCCGTGTACACACAGTGGCAGTAAACAATGCTATATATAGCGTGGCTGAGCGAGGTACACAGTGGCAGTACACACAATGCTATATAGTGTGGCTGAGCGAGCGGTGTACTACTGTTCCCAGCAGCGACACACAATGACTGGGGGGACCCTGGCTAGCGTGGCTGGAGCGCGAACTACCCTGCCTGCCTACCCAAAGCTAAACCCACAGACAAATGGCGGAGATATGACGTGGTTCGGGTATTTATTTACCCGAACCACGTGACCGTTCGGCCAATCAGAGCGCGTTCGGGCCGAACCACGTGACCCGTTCGGCCAATCAGAGCGCGTTCGGGGGCCGAACCACGTGACCCGTTCGGCCAATCACAGCGCTAGCCGAACGTTCGGGGAACGTTCGCCCATGCGCTCTTAGTTCGGCCATGTGGCCGAACGGTTTGGCCGAGCACCATCAGGTGTTCGGCCGAACTCGAACATCACCCGAACAGGGTGATGTTCTGCAGAACCCGAACAGTGGCAAACACTGTTCGCCCAACACTAGCAGCCATGTTCTGTTTGTCACATTGTCACAGACCTGAGGGCTAGAGATGCTATCAGCTTTCCTGTGTGTAAATTTCACCCCCTCTCTTCCTCCTCCTCCTCCTCCCCTCTGAAATCTATGGCTAGTAACACCTCCCCCTCCTCCTGCCCAGACTAAGCTCCCATAAGTCCTTGCTACTGGCTGAAAATGCAAAGGCACTCTCAAAAGCTGTGGGCGAGGCTTGTTTAGTTTATAGGGAATTAGAGTATTAAAACAAAACAAAAATAAATACTTGTTCTACTTACATAACATATGTATTGTGCTGTCCACATTTTGGTTACAGTGAATGTTATATAGTAAAGAAAGAGAAAACAGTTTCAGGCATTTCCCATTTTTATTACCTCTGACTGAAGCCAATCCTGATGTCATTTCCTCTCTTTTTTTCTCGTAGAAAATGCACTTATATCTAGCTAGCTTTGTAAACACAAGTGAGCACAGCATAGACCACGTTACAGCAGCTTCATAATGAACTGCCCTCAGCCAATCAGTAAGGAGCTGTAATGTGGGAGGGGAGATAACAAGCTTCCCTTTCCTCAGCAATATACCAAATAGAGCCAGGCTGACTGAGATAAGATTTATTACAGCAGAAACATTCCTGATTATATGGGAATGTGTGCAATGCAGGGCCAGGTTGTAGAGTGTATAATAAACACAGAGCAGTGGGTAAATGGAATTTGATTTTATGGCGGACATTCCCGCTTAAATGAAAACTAATACTTTTAACCACTTGAGGACCGCCCCCAGCCGATGGGTGGTGGCAAAGGCGGGGCCTAAACGACCGCAATACGCCCATCGGCTGGCGGGTCCTCATGTGGCTGCTGGCCAGGGATCGCGCGCTGTTATGCGCGCGCATCCTCCCTGTAATAGGCTCCGGTAGTAGGCACTCGCGTCGTCAACCCGCCGGCCAATCTGAAGCGCCGGCGGGTTGTTAACCCGACTATCGCTGCATAGGAATCATATATTATGCTTTGTAACGTATACAAAGCATATTATACAGGCTGCCTCCTGCCCTGGTGGTCTCAGTGATCGATGGACCACCAGGGCAGGCTGCAGCCACCCTAATGTGCACACAAGCACACTGATCTGCCCCTTCTGCCCCCTGATCGCCCACAGCACCCCTCAGACCCCCCCTGCCCACCCCCCAGACCACTGTTTGCACCCAATCACCCCCCTAATCACCCATCAATCACTCCCTGTCACTATCTGTCAACGCTATTTTTTTATGCCCTGAACTCCCCACTGCTCCCTCCTGATCACCCCACACCACTTAGATTCTCCCAGACCCCCCCCCCCCCAGATCCCCCCGTGTACTGTATGTCTCTATCCCCCCTGTAATAACCCACTGATCACCTGTCAATCACCTATCAATCACCCATCAATCACCCCCCGTCACTGCCACCCATCAATCAGCCCCTAACCTGCCCCTTGCAGGCAATCTGATCACCCACCCACACCATCAGATCGCCCGCAGACCCGACGTCAGATCACCTCCCAAGTGCATTGTTTACATCTGTTCTTTCCTCTAAACACCCACTAATTACCCATCAATCACCCATCAATCACCCCCTGTCACCACCTGTCACTGCTACCCATCAGATTAGACCCCTATCTGCCCCTAGGGCACCCAATCACCCGCCCACACCCTCAGAACGCCGTCAGACCCCGGCCTTGATCACCTCGCCAAAAACTAAAATCTTCTATGAACTCACCATACTCCTAACGGAATACCTTGGGGTGTCTTCTTTCTAAAATGGGGTCATTTGTGGGGTTCCTATACTGCCCTGGCATTTTAGGGGCCCTAAACCGTGAGGAGTAGTCTTGAAACCAAATGTCGCAAAATGACCTGTGAAATCCTAAAGGTACTCATTGGACTTTGGGCCCCTTAGCGCAGTTAGGGTGCAAAAAAGTGCCACACATGTGTTATCGCCGTACTCAGGAGAAGTAGTATAATGTGTTTTGGGGTGTATTTTTACACATACCAATGCTGAGTGGGAGAAATATCTCTGTAAATGGACAATTGTGTGTAAATAAAATAAAAAATTTGTCATTTACGGAGATATTTCTCCCACCCAGCATGGGTATGTGTAAAAATACACCCCAAAACACATCATTCTACTTCTCCTGAGTACGGCAATACCACATGTGTGGCACTTTTTTGCAGCCTAACTGCGCTAAGGGGCCCAAAGTCTAATGAGCACCTTTAGGCTTTACAGGGGTGCTTACAATTAGGCACCCCCTAAAATGCCAGGACAGTAAATACACCCCACAAATGACCCCATTTTGGAAAGTAGACACTTCAAGGTATTCAGAGAGGAGCATAGTGAGTCCGTGGGAGATTTCATTTTCTTTGTCGCAAGTTAGAAGAAATGGAAACTTTTTTTTTTTTTTCCTTCTGTCACAAAGTGTCATTTTCCGCTAACTTGTGACAAAAAATAAAATCTTCTATAAACTCACTATGCCTCTCAGTGAATACTTTGGGATGTCTTCTTTCCAAAATGGGGTCATTTGGGGGGTATTTATACTATCCTGGAATTTTAGAACCTCATGAAACATGACAGGTGGTCAGAAAGGTCAGAGATGCTTCAAAATGGGAAAATTCACTTTTGGCAACATAGTTTGTAAACGCTATAACTTTTACCCAAACCAATAAATATACACTGAATGTATTTTTTTTTATCAGACATGTAGCACAATAAATTTGGACAAAAATGTATACAGAAATTTTACTTTATTTGAAAAATGTAAGCACAGAAAGTAAAAAAAAACGTTTTTTTGACAAAATCATGTTTTGTTTGAGGAATATAATAAAAACTAAAACTTGCAGCAGCAATCAAATAGCACCAGAAGAAAGCTGTATTAGTGACAAGAAAAGGAGGTAAAATTTATTTAGGTGGTAGGTTGTATGACCGAGCAATAAACCGTGAAAGCTGCAGTGGTCTGAATGGAAAAAAAGGCTCTGGTCCTTAAAGAAAATCTGTACTCTAATATTCTTACAATAAAAAGCATACCATTCTATTCATTATTTTCTCCTGTGCCCCTCTGTGCTGTTTCTGCCACTCTCTACTGCAATCCTGGCTTGTAATTAACAGTTTTAGGCAGTGTTTACAAACAAACTAACCAGCTTCTAATAGGCTCAGCTAAGCATAGTGTGTGAGTCATTCAGAGTGTGCAGGGGGCCTGCAGAGGGTGTGTATCGCTTCTACCAATCACAAGCAGCCCTGCACATTCCACACAATCAAGCCTTAGCCCGACAAACAGGACAGAGGAAAGATACATTGATTTATTACAGAGACAGTGCAGTTAGGAAAGACTGCAATAAGCCAGAGCACATTAGAACAGGCATAGGAACTTATAGGATAGAAGAACTAAGGCTGAAAAATTTGTTACAGAGTCTCTTTAAGGGGCGAAAAGACTGTGTTCCTCAAGTGGTTAAATGTTTAACACATCTAAGTGTCCTTGGAACTATATTATGAAGGTGTCACACATAAACATCCCCACAATGTAATACCTGTATACTGAGGGGACTTTGTGTCAATAACCTTTTTTTTCCCCCTTTCTTCAGCTTTGCTCTACCCATATGGCTCATCAATTGACTCTCTCAGTCCTAAGATAGATGATGGAGGAACAGAGCTAATACGTCTTTCTAGAGTCATCCCACTGTTTGGAACAGAATATTCTTCCTTATATGTAAGTACATTACTTTAGAATTCACCTTTCAGATTGAAATGTAACTCCGAAAACAGTAATATATTCAATTAATGTGTGGTGACATCAGAATCAATAAGAGTGCTCTGGTATATACAAGTTTTACAGGCCTGAGAGCTGTGATTGTGATGTGAATTCCACCCATTTCCATATAAGTAAAAAAAACAGATTCATTGCAGAAAAAACACTGTTCTATAGGCATTGGTCATGTTTCTACTTTTTTGTTCTTCTTTCTTCTTTATAGGTGAATAATAATGGTTTGCTATCCTTCCAATCACCAATCAGTCAATATGTGCCACAAGCACTTCCTGTTGCTTATGGAAACCCATTTCTGGCTATTTTCTGGGCTGATGTAGATAATCGGTATCAAGGTGATATATATTATCGTGAGAGCACTGATCCTGATCTTCTGTACCGGGCCACATCTGATGTCAGACTGTATTTCCGGGACCCACACTTCTTGGCTCAGTGGGTATTTGTAGCCACCTGGCATAGAGTGGGGTATTTTGCTTCTAACACAGACAAGGTAAATAGAGTAATGCAATCATCTTTAGATGAAGCCTGTTGTTGACTTGTCTGCACAGCGCTGAACACTTGTCCGAACTATAGCTAGAAATGTAGCTTGTTTATCTTATTGGTCATTGTTTGTATTTACAGGTGAACACATTCCAAGTTGTGCTGAGCACCGACGGTAATCAGACATTTCTCCTGTACAATTATGAAGATATTCAGTGGCCAACATTGGATGCAAATGGCTACATAGTGTATGGACCTGTCGCCCTGGTGAGGATATTACTTATTTTCTTTATACAGAAATTAACAGAACTTGTTTAATATGTGACTTTAGTAAATAAGAAATAGTTCTCTTAAAGTCTGAAACCTTTGATGACAAATTGTGTTCTTTGAAATATGAAGGATTTTTTATTAATTTATTTTTTTTACTTTGAAGATAGGGAAAAAAAAACAAAGTTTAAGTTTTAGGTGATAAGCAAAAATTGAATAAGTGCATTAATAAGATAATAAAAATAACAACAACAATAATAGTATTATCAATAATAATAATAATAATAACGGCAACAACAATAGGAATAAGAAGAATTGTTTTGTTTATGTACCTTTGGTCCACTTGCTAAAAATATTATTGCAATTTTTTAGTGGAAATATGGCACCTTTTTTAAAAATATATTTAAAAGTATTGGCAGTTAACTGCACTTATGTAGCGGGAATAAAAAAAAGAAAAATGAAAAAATAAATGTTGTTTTTCATAGGACATTTACAAAAATGTACATGCCAAAATGAGTGTGTAGACTAAAAAGACTGTTTCCTTGGTTAGGTGGTTTGAGCATATTAAAAGTTTTGGTACTGATTTCCTTGCATTAATTATTTATTCAATGTATTCTTGAACTGTGCAGGCTGGATTGAACAGTGGCCTTGTTACTGGGTACTACACAATCCCAGAATCCCTCTCTCCTGCCATTGCCAACATATCATCCACCAGTAATGTCAATGTCACTGGACGCTGGGTGTTCAAAGCCAGTAATCTACATCCAGAAGATCCTCATGGAGATATAGGTGAGTAACAACTAAGTTTACTATGTACAGACTGGGCAAGACTTGATATCAGTAACACTGCTGTTTAAACTCTAACAAGAATAATAATGTATTTCCCAAGTGAATAACAAATATTTCAAAGATAAAATGCAGCATTACAATACATGGAATTATTGCTCAGAGGGGATGCTCCTTTGCCCATATTCAGTTAATTTTTTCTCTTTAGTTTTCTTCAAGGTGATATTTTCAAAATTGTTAATAAAATGCCTGTAAACCACCAGCAAGCAAGAAAATACTCACAATTATTTTGATAGTACTTTTGCACCTACTTTTTGGCATTTTTTTCAGTTGCAAGTGCTGCAAATGTATTTTAAATAGAAGGTGAAAAATGATCTCCTATGAGGAAACTCAAGAGAAAAAGTTATTTACATATGGACTCATGTATTTGTTCTCTTTTTCCATTTAAAAAAAAAAAGTAGAATGACGAGATGAGGTAGGAGATTGTAGTGTGCATGTTGTTTCAATCACATTTCTTTCCACAGATCAATCCTCAGATAATCCAGAAGGTCCTCAGAACACGACAGTTCCACCACCCATCACGCTATTCACAACAACTACTGCTGCCCCTCTCATCTCCTCAGGTAATATTAATCCTTAAAGCGGATCTGAGATGAAAAACGAACTATAACAAGTAACTTGTCTATATATCTTATCTAAAGTTTAGATAGTTTACACAGCATATCTAGCTGCAAAACTTTCAAAAGTTTATGATTATTTATTCCTGTGATACATTGAGGGCAGCCATGTTCTGTTTGTCACATTGTCACAGGCCTGACTGGGCTAGAGATGCTATCAGCTTGCCTGTGTATAAATTCACCCCCTCTCTTCCTCCTCCTCCCCTCTGAAATCTATGGCTAGTAGCACCTCCCCCTCCTCCTGCCCAGACTAAGCTCCCATAAGCCCTTGCTACTGGCTGAAAATGCCAAAGCACTCTCAAAAGCTGTGGACGAGGCTTGTTTAGTTTATAGGGAATTAGAGTATTAAAACAAAACAAAAAAGTATTTGACTTGAAGAATGCCCTATGAACTATATGAAAGGAACACAATTATGCAATGAGTAAAAGTTTATCTCGGATCCACTTTAAGATGCAGTTTTACATTCTTAAAGGGACTCCGAGCAGTGCAGTAACTATGGAAAGATGCATACCATTTTGAAGCTCTCTTTCTCCTCTTCCCAATGATATATAAACCACCACCATATGCCTTTTCATTTTTGTTATTTTCACGATTGCAATCGCAGCCGCCATCTTGGATTCCTAATTCAGCATTGTATTATGCAGGACGACACTTTCCCCAGTGTCGGCAGCTCCATTCAGTGCAATGCAATGAAATAGAAGGAACCCAGGGGGATATAATTACAAACATCATGCTGGTAGGTGTGCGGATATAATTAATTAGTTGTGGGTATGCTTAAAGGCATACCCACAGGCACTGCTCGGAGTCCCTTTAATATACTTTAATATTCATAAACAAAACAGAAGCATTCTAATTCATGTGTTCCAGACTGACTGATCTTTTATATCTTGTTGTGATATATTCCTTTGACATATACAGGATCTTCTCAAAAAATTAGCATATTGTGATGAAGTTCATTATTTTCTGTAATGTACTGATAAACATTAGACTTTCATATATTTTAGATTCATTACACTACAACTGAAGTAGTCCAAGCCTTTTATTGTTTTTCTTATTGATGATTTTGGCATACAGCTCATGAAAACCCAAATTTCCTATCTCAAAAAATTAGCATATTTCATCCGACCAATAAAAGAAAAGTGTTTTTAAAACAAAAAAAAGTCAACATTCAAATAATTATGTTCAGTTATGCACTCAATACTTGGTCGGGAATCCTTTTGCAGAAATGACTGCTTCAATGCGGCGTGGCATGGAGGCAATCAGCCTGTGGCACTGCTCAGGTGTTATGGAGGCCCAGGATGCTTCGATAGTGGCCTTAAGCTCATCCAGAGTGTTGGGTCTTGCGTCTCTCAACTTTTTCTTCACAATATCCCACAGATTCTCTATGAGGTTCAGGTCAGGAGAGTTGGCAGGCCAATTGAGCACAGTTATACCATGGTCAGTAAACCATTTACCAGTGGTTTTGGCACTGTGAGCAGGTGCCAGGTTGTGCTGAAAAATGAAATCTTCATCTCCATAAAGCTTTTCAGCAGATGGAAGAATAAACCCACTTTTGAACCAGAAACAGCGGCAGAGGCGCCTGACCTGGGCTACAAAGAAGAAGCACTGGACTGTTGCTCAGTGGTCCAAAGTACTTTTTTCGGATGAAAGCGACTTTTACATGTCATTCGGAAATCAAGGTGCCAGAGTCTGGAGGAAGACTGGGGAGAGGGAAAGGCCAAAATGCCTGGTCAAGTACCCACAGTCAGTGATGGTCTGGGGTGCCATGTCAGCTGCTGGTGTTGGTCCACTGTGTTTTATCAAGGGCAGGGTCAATGCAGCTAGCTATTAAGAGATTTTGGAGCACTTCATGCTTCCATCTGATGAAAAGCTTTATGGAGATGAAGATTTCATTTTTCAGCATGACCTGGCACCTGCTCACAGTGCCAAAACCACTGGTAAATGGTTTACTGACCATGGTATTACTGTGCTCAATTGGCCTGCCAACTCTCCTAACCTGAACCCCATTGAGAATCTGTGGGATATTGTGAAGAGAAAGTTGAGAGACGCAAGACCCAACACTCTGGATGAGCTTAAAGGGAACCAGAGAGGAAGCACCCTTGTGTATTTTACCATGTATATCAGTAAGAACATTAGAGAAAACACTTACCATGCTCTCTGTTTCGTCCTCACTGCTAAAAGTGTCTGTTAACAGCAGTCACAAGAATCCCAGACTGAGCAATTAAATCTGGCTTTGCTGGGAATGATTATTGCTGAGTCATTATAGCAAAGCCACAAGGGGGCAGGCTTGGGCTTGAAATAACACCACAGAAGACAGACTTAGCTATAATCTTTCTGTAGCAAAGCTAGACGGAGCAGCCTGACTTCTCAGTCGGGGATTCTTATCAGACGTGATAACAGTCAGATTACACAGAGAACAATGAAACAAAGGGCAGATTAGGTGTTTACTGTCATGTTCCCACTGATTTATAAGGTAAAATACAAGAGGGTGCTTCATCTCTGGTTCTCTTTAAGGCCGCTATTGAAGCATCCTGGGCCTCCATAACACCTGATCAGTGCCATAGGTTGATTGCCTCCATGCCACGCCGCATTGAAGCAGTCATTTCTGCAAAAGGATTCCCGACCAAGTATTGAGTGCATAACTGAACATAATTATTTGAAGGTTGCCTTTTTTTTTGTTGTTTTAATAACACTTTTCTTTTATTGGTCGGATGAAATATGCTAATTTTTTGAGATAGGAATTTTGGGTTTTCATGAGCTGTATGCCAAAATCATCAATATTAAACAATAAAAGGCTTGAACTACTTCAGTTGTGTGTAAAATATATGAAAGTCTAATGTTTATCAGTACATTACAGAAAATAATGAACTTTATCACAATATGCTAATTTTCTGAGAAGATCCTGTACATTAGAGTATTCAATCCTTACTGGATTCCTTGTGAAGAAAAGAAGCTAGTGTTTACATATCATAAGACTTGTTTAGATGGACTGAGTTGAGGGCTAATTAATTTAGCAAGGATGTAGTAGAATACATTTTCCTATATGATTGGCTGTTTTGAGATTTTTTTTTATCCATGCACAAAAAACTATTCTAATCCCTTTACCTTTAAAATCAGCAGGGACAGTCATACCATCCCAGGAAAAAAAATGCATACTTTATATGCATAGATAAATACTTGATCTACTTGCATAACATATGTATTGTACTGTCCACATTTTGATTACAGTGAATATTATATACTAAAGAAAGAGAAAACAGTTTCAGGCATTTCCCATTTTTATTACCTCTGACTGAAGCCAATCCTGATGTCATTTCCTCTCTTTTTCTCGTAGAAACTGCACTGTCATATCTAGCTAGCTTTGTAAACACATGTGAGCACAACATAGATCGTGCTACAGCAGCTTCATAATGAACTGTCCTCAGCCAATCAGTAAGGAGCTGTAATGTGGGAGGGGAGATAACAAGCCTCCCTTTCCTCGGCAATATACCAAACAGAGCCAGACTGGCTGAGATAAGATTTATTACAGCAGAAACATTCCTGATTATATTGGAATACGTGCAATGCAGGGTCAGGTTGTAGAATGCATGATAAACACAGAGCAGTGGGTAATAGAGACGGCCCAAACGGTTTGCCGGCGAACGGTTCCAGGCGAAGTTTGGGTGGTTTGCGATTGCATGTGAACGCGAACTTTCCCGGAAGTTCGGTTCGCCCCCATAGTGCACCATTAGGGTCAACTTTGACCCTCTAAATCACAGTCAGCAGGCACATTGTAGCCAATCAGGCTACACTATCTCCTGGAGCCACCTCACCTCTTATATAAGGCAGGCAGCGCCGGCCATTATAGTCGTTTGTGTCCCAGTAGTAATTAGTGAAGGGAAAGCTGCTGGCAGACTCTCATAGGGAAAGATTAGTTAGGCTCTTGTAAACTTCTTAGCTTGCTCCTGGCTGATTGTTATTCCTAAAATAGCACCCCACAACAGCTCTTTTGAGAGCTAATCTTTTTCTTGTGCTTTTTTTTCCCTCCTCCCGTCTCCTTTCCTCCTCCTCCTCTTGTCTTGTCTTCCAGGGATTTGTAGGATGTCAAAAGCCAGCTTACATACATTGGCCAGGAATCTAACCCAGGTCAACTGCTTTGAAGGCAGCTATGCTCACCACTATACCACCAACACTACATGCTGAAGCCAGCCTAGCATTGTGATATACCCAAGAGAAAAATGAGCTTGCTTGGGGATTTGTAGGATGTCAAAAGCAACCTCACATACAGGGATGCTCGGGTAGTACTTTTTAATACCCGGGTGGATTCAGATCCGGGTACCCAGATATCCGGATCCGATTCGGAAATCTGAATTCGACCTTGTGGCCGCATTACCAGCGGATACCCGACCTATTCGGGTATCCGAATAGAAAACCCGGAAGTGCCCTTTAAATAGCTTTAAAAAGGGTTTTTTTTAGGGTAAATGATGCATGTAGCATCATGTTTTTTAAAGGGAAACACTAATTTATTATTTGGTGGACATAAAATAAAAAAAAAAAAAGCTGTCAATTAACATCAGGACTAGGTTCCAGACAGAGGTCGTGCAGCCCACATTGTGTCCAAAGTCCAATCGCACAACTGGGACATGACATTTTTCAGCCCAGACACCTCCAAAAAATTACACCGCAATTGTGTTTTTGGTTGAATATAGGTGGTGGTATCAGCAGCAGTGGCTTGTGGCACCATGGCGGCCAGGTGGGGAGGTGAAGATTCCCCTGCGGCCTGAATGGGATGCTGCTACTTTTCTCCCTGTGGCGGTTGGGGGTTGAGTGGTGTGGCTGGTGGTAGCGGCAGAAGGATGTGGGTCCCGCATTCCACGGCCACTGTCTGCAATGCTGATCCTCCGTGCCTAACCCACCGACGCATCCTCCTCCTTAGAGTCAGAGCTGAAATCTCCATCCTGTGGATGGTAGTCACGGTCCTTCATCCCATCATCAACATCATACCCCCCCTCCTCAAAACCCAAAACATCCTCCTCAAACTCCTTGCGGGCGGCTAACAGCCCTGAGTTCAATCGTGGCGCCTGGAGCAAAAAGCTCGCTGACTGAGGGTAGGCTGCCCGCTGGGGTCGGCACTGACATGGCAAACCTTCTGAGGGTGGCCGTAATGTTGCTCCCTGTCCTCTTGCCCTTGCTGCCCCTCCCCCGGCTGCTGGTGCCAGCAGACATAGTCCAGCTTATATGTGATGATGTCACCAGATGATGTGAGGTACTTTTACTTTAATAAAATCGGGGTTGGACTTTAAATCAAATCAGCACGGAGTGACAGCCCGCAGAGTAGAGAACAGACAGTGCACACTATCTGTCTAACTGTCACACTGACAATGCTCAGCACAGCAGCACTGCAGTAATCTGTAGTAAGCTAACACAGTACTACTCTCTATCTCTAACAACTAACTGCAGTACTAACTATTTACAATACAATAACAAAGTAATCATATTCCCTAACCTATACTGTCCTGCTGGCCTGCACAGACAGAACCTAACTGAGTGAACAAACTCAAGCAATTACAAGCTAGCTAGCTAAAAAAAACAATAAAACAATAGTGTAGTGAAGGTGTTTAGCACTCAAAGCTTTAGGTTTATCACTGTAAACAGCACTTGCTAAGCCAACAGCACTGGAGCAAGTCTGTCAGTGAGCAGCCAGCCACACAAGCAAGAATCTGTCATCATGGCATCATGCCAGCCCTCCTTGATTGTACAGGGGGGCTGGCCAGGGTTCCCTTCTGTGATTGGGTGCTAAGGCTTAATCTGGGAGCCCTCTGATTGGCTCAATGAGGTTGGGGGGGGGGGCGCTGGCCAGAGTTCCCCTCTGTGATTGGATGCTAGGGCTTCTGCTGGGAGCCCTCTGATTGGCTCAATGACATCATTTCCTTAGTACAGTACCCGGATCCGGATATCCATCGGATATCCGGATTATGCGGCCAGATATCCGCATAGAACTATCCGGATCTTGGCCCAGGTATCCGGAATCCGGATCCAACTGGATAGCGGAAAAATGGTCGGATACCCAGGTATCCGGATGAGCATCCCTGCTCACATACATTGGCCAGGAATCAAACCCAGGTCAACTGCTTTGAAGGCAGCTATGCTCACCACTATACCACCAACGCTACATGCTGAATCCAGCCTAGCATGTACCATTGTGATATACCCAACAGAAAAATGAGCTTGCTTAGGGATTTGTAGGATGTCAAAAGCAAACTCACATACATTGGCCAGAAATCAAACCCAGGTCAACTGCTTGGAAGGCAGCTATACTCACCACTATACCACCAACACTACATGCTGAAGCCAGTCTAGCATGTACCATTGTGATATACCCAACAGAAAAATGAGCTTGCTTAGGGATTTGTAGGATGTCAAAAGCAAACTCACATACATTGGCCAGGAATCAAACCCAGGTCAACTGCTTGGAAGGCAGCTATGCTCACCACTATACCACCAACCCTACATGCTGAAACCAGTCTAGCATGTACCATTGTGATATGCCGAAGAGAAAAATGAGCTTGCTTATTTGCCTAATTTGCTAGATGAAAGCAGTGGGACACATGGTGATACTGCTTACAGGCTTCAATTCAAGACTTCAGAAAGATCATGTGCCCCCCTGGATGATGCTGGTGTAACACACACAGCAAAGGACAGCAATTTGAAGTCTGGAAGATTCCAGGGCAATGGTGGGAAGGATGAAAAGCTAGGTGGCCATGCAACCATTCCTGCTAACCTAAAGCTTACTTGTGTCTTACAACACATTGGCTTAAGTCTTTACCAAATTTAATGCTCCAATATGGGAAAGCTTCTCTGTTTGCTGTTTATTTTTTTTTAAGTGCGGTGTCACAGTTCACTCATCTCTTCAACTACAAGAAAGGCCCAGGAGTAGTCTTAGCTACCCTAATATCTATGTTATGGCAGGGCCCTTATTACACTTTCTCTTACAGGGCTATGGAAACCATTTTGCCCATGCGATAAAGCGAGGTGCAAAAATGAAATCATGCCTAGCAGAGGATGGTTTCAATCCATCGACCTCTGGGTTATGGGCCCAGCACGCTTCCGCTGCACCACTCTGCTTACGTTTGTATATAACCTTCGAGTTTAAGAAGGGTACATTAGTTGAAATAGTTACACTACTATCTATGTTACAGCAAAGCCCTAATGACACTTTCTCTTACGGGGCTATGACCACCGATTGGCCCATGTGGTAAAGCAAGGTGTAAAAACCAAAGCACACCTAGCAGAGGATGGGTTCAATCCATCGACCTCTGGGTTATGGGCTCAGCACGCTTCCACTGCACCACTCTGCTGCTGTACAGCAGATGCTTCGTTGTAGGAAAACGTGAGTGAGACCACTTAGCCGTACATAAAATGGGTACTCCATTGGCTACTTCTTTCTGGCCTTTGTCATCATGAAATGATTATAGAAATATATGTAGAAATTTGATATATACAGGTTTTGTTTAAAGTGGCATTAAACTTCTTGGAACAGACTTTTTTACTCCCTCCACAAGACACACATGCATCCACATAAAATCGTTTAGCAACAACTGTGTGCACAGTCTCTGTGGTGCAATCAGTTAGCGTATTCGGCTGTTAACCGAAAGGCTGGTGGTTCAAGCCCAGAGAGAGAAAGAGATGATTCTACATGGCTATCTGGGGTTCTCTTTGGACAACTGTTGAATGCAAAAGGCAAGGCTGTCCCTGGGTGGGCTTGAACCACCAACCATTCATTTAATAGCTGAATGCGCTAACCGATTGTGCCATAGAGACTGTGCATGCAGTTGCTGTTGAATTATTTTATGGGGATGTATAAGTGTCTTTTGGAGGGAGGAAGTAAGTCTGCTCCAAGAAGTTTCAGCATGTAGCGTTGGTGGTATAGTGGTGAGCATAGCTGCCTTCAAAGCAGTTGACCTGGGTTCCATTCCTGGCCAATGTATGCGAGGTTGCTTTTGACATCCTACAAATCTCTAAGCAAGCTAATTTTTCTCTTGGGCATATCACAATGGTACATGCTAGGCTGGCTTCAGCATGTAGTGTTGGTGTTATAGTGGTGAGCATAGCTGCCTTCAAAGCAGTTGACCTGGGTTTGACCCTGGTCAATGTATGTAAGCTGGCTTATGACATCCTACAAATCCCTGGAAAACAAGACAAGATAAGAGGAAGGGAGGAGGGTAGGAAAAGGAAGGGATTACACTCCCTGATTTATGTATACACATGCAAGATGTGTGAAAGCACTTTAGGCCTGCTATTTAGCATTCAATGTGATTTCTGCCCTTAAAACGCTGCTTTGCATCAAATCTAGATTTTTCCCCAGGACTTTTGGCATCTATCCCACTCCACCATGTCCCCCTCCAGGTGTTAGACCCCTTGAAACATCTTTTCCATCACTTTTGTGGCCTGCAAATTCTTTTCTAGTTTTCCAAGTTCGCCTCCCCATTGAAGTCTATTGCGGTTCGCGAAAGTTCACGCGAACCGCACTTTTGCGGAACTTCGAGAACCCGGTTCGCAAACCAAAAATCGGAGGTTCGGGCCATCTCTAGTGGGTAAATAGAATTTGATTTTATGGTGGACAATTCAGCTTAAAAGAAAACTAATACTTTTAATGGTTTAACACATCTAAGTGTCCTTGGAAGTATATTATGAAGGTGTCACACATAAACATCCCCACAATGTAATACCTGTATACTGAGGTGACTTTGTGTCAATAACCTTTTTTCCCCCTTTCTTCAGCTTTGCTCTACCCATATGGCTCATCAATTGACTCTCTCAGTCCTAAGATAGATGATGGAGGAACAGAGCTAATACGTCTTTCTAGAGTCATCCCACTGTTTGGAACAGAATATTCTTCCTTATATGTAAGCACATTACTTTAGAATTCACCTTTCAGATTGAAATGTAGCTCCGAAAACAGTAATATATTCAATTGATGTGTGGTGACATCAGAATCAATAAGAGTGCTCTGGCATATACAAGTGTTACAGGCCTGAGAACTGTGATTGTGATGTGAATTCCACCCATTTCCAAATAACTAAAAAAAACAGATTCATTGCAGAAACAACACTGTTCTATAGGCATTGGTCATGTTTCTACTTGTTTTGTTCTTCTTTCTTATTAATAGGTGAATAATAATGGTTTGCTATCCTTCCAATCACCAATCCGTCAATATGTGCCACAAGCACTTCCTGTTGCTTATGGAAACCCATTTCTGGCTATTTTCTGGGCTGATGTAGATAATCGGTATCAAGGTGATATATATTATCGTGAGAGCACTGATCCTGATCTTCTGTACCGGGCCACATCTGATGTCAGACTGTATTTCCGGGACCCACACTTCTTGGCTCAGTGGGTATTTGTAGCCACCTGGCATAGAGTGGGGTATTATGCTTCTTACACAGACAAGGTAAATAGCGTAATGCAATCATCTTTAGATGAAGCCTGTTGTTGATTTGTCTGCACAGCAGCACTGAACACTTGTCCGAACTTTAGCTAGAATTTTAGTTGGTTTATCTTATACATCATTGTTTGTATTTACAGGTGAACACATTCCAAGTTGTGCTGAGCACCGACGGTAATCAGACATTTCTCCTGTACAATTATGAAGATATTCAGTGGCCAAGTTTGGATGCAAATGGCTACATAGTGTATGGACCTGTCGCCCTGGTGAGGATATCACTTATTTTCTTTATACAGAAATTAACAGAACTTGTTTAATATGTGATTGTAGTAAATCTGAAATAGTAAAGTTAAAGAACGTGAAAGAATACACATATAACTTCCTGTGTACTGTGAACATGAACAGTACACAGGAAAGAACTGGGTGGACATCTAGTGGCCAAATTGTAAAATGGCACCCTAATACATTAAATACAATAAAAATAAATAAATTACCTCCCCACTCTACCACAGTTATCAAAATTAAACATTTGCATATATAAAAGAATGATATTAAGAAAAGACTGAACTTTTTTAATATGTATGTCACTGTTATTTTTTTCAAATAAGGTTGTAATTTGTGAATAGTGTTGATTGCAGATCTTCGTCATCTTCACATTCAAGAACATTTTTGCAAAAAAGTGCTTGAAAAGTGGTACTTTTATGGCAAAACCATGAAAAAAACCTATATTTTTACAGCAAAGTCATGAAAAAACAATATTCTTACCACAATGGTTTTATGCGAAAACAATATTTTACCGTGAAAATTCACAAAAAAAACAAAACCTATGTTTGATGGAATTTTCATTTGAAAATCAAATTTTACATTATTTTTGCAAAGTTTAAAGCAAAAATAATATTTGCATTTTTGTTCATTACTGTTTTTGATGGACGCAAAACTGAAAAAGTACACCTTTATTTCCAAATAAAATAGTGTCACCCTACATTGTACTAGGGACCAATTTTTAATGTTGAAATAACTGGGACAAATGTGCAATTAAAATGCGCTGGTTTTTTCCACAGTAGCATGTTTATTATAAAACAATAACGGCCAAAAGTTGAGAAAAGCTTCTTAAATTTGCCGTTAAAAATACATTTAGAATAAAATAATTCTTATTAAAGTGTACCACCCAAAGAAAGCCTAATTGGTGGCAAAAAACCCCAAACTATAGATCATTTTGTTGTAATAAGTAGTGATAAAGTTATTGGCAAATGAATGGAAGGAGCTCTGACAGGTGAAAATTGCTCTGGTCCAAAAGGAGAAAAACCCCTTAGTGGTGAAGTGGTTAAATACTTTTTTGCACCTTAGGTACTTTACATAATTTTTACTTTAGATTTGTAACACTTGCTTACTGATAGTTGTTCTAACTGTATTTGTGTAGATGGAACAAAAACAAGAAATGTTTTTCATAGTAAACAAAAAAATGTACATGCCAAAATGACTGTGACAAAAAAGACGATTTCCTAGTTTTCTACTGTGCTTAGGTGGTTTGTGCATATTAAAAGTTTTGATATTGATTTCCTAGCATGAAGTATTTATTTTGTGTATTCTTGAACTGTGCAGGCTGGATTGAACAGTGGCCTTGTTACTGGGCACTACACAATCCCAGAATCCCTCTCTCCTGCCATTGCCAACATATCATCCACCAGTAATGTCAATGTCACTGGACGCTGGGCGTTCAAAGCCAGTAATCTACATCCAGAAGATCCTCATGGAGGTATAGGTTAGTAACAAATAAGTTTACTATGTACAGACTGGGCAAGACTTGATATCAGTAACACTGCTGTTTAAACTCTAACAAGAATAATAATGTATTTCCTAAGTGAAGAACAAATACTGCAAATAAGATCAATTGCAGCATTACAATACATGGAATTATTGCTCAGAAGAGACACTCCTTTGCCCATATTCAGTTAATTTGTTCTCTTTAGTTTTCTTCAATGTGATATTCAGTGATGCTCGGATAACCCCAATCACGAATTTGAGTGATCACGAATTCAACTCTGCCCACTTAAGAATTGACTTGTGATCACAATCACGAATAGAAATGGATATCCAACTCGGGCGCGGTTTTGAGTTGAATAACTGCATGTAATCACGAGTCGTGATTCGCAATTAAAAACTGGGCCAACTTTAGCAGTTAATAGCAAAGCCCCCTCACATGCTAGTAACACCAAATATGCCAGATGTGTTAAGAGGAAAAAAAAATCAAAAATACCTCATAGTTTTTGAGAAAATCAATTTTTTAAGTTTCAAAGGAAAAAAGTATACATTTAAACGCGGTAAATGACTGTTAATGTATTTACCACACTTAAATGTACTAGCCGACCTGCGGCGTAACATGCGCCGCATAAAGGGGTAGCAGGCAGGAAGGGGGTATTGGGCACAGCGGTGGGGAGGGGGGTCGGACCCCCTCCCTCCCTCACCTGGGTCCCCCATGTGCACTCTCCCTCCAGCTTAATTTTGTGGTGGGGAGGGGGTCGGACCCCCCCTCCCTCAGCTGGGTCCCCCATCTGCGCTCCCCCTTTAGCTTAAGTTCAGCAGCAGACGCCACTATTAGTAAAAGGCAGCGGGTGGGGATGACTCACCTCTTCCGCGTTCCAGCGTGCATTCCACTGTCGTCACTTCCTGCAATGCCGTCCACTTACAATACAGGGGGAGGCATTGCCGGAAGTGACGACAGTGGAGCGCACGCTGGACCGCGCAAGAGATGAGTCATCCCCGCCCACTGCCTCTTACTAATAGTGGCGGCTGCTGCTGAACTTAAGCTACAGACTAACCAGCAAGCTCAGGCTGAACCAGAACTCATTGGAGTGTGTGAGGGGCTACAATCTTCCTAAAAGCCCCCTTACTAAAATGCTATGGAAAACAAAAGTTTGCTTTCTTAGAACAGAAAGAATTTGCGATAATTCAGGTTGGAGTGAGCTTGAGATGTCTCCCAGTGCATCACTGCTGAATATATGCAAATGACCATTGTTGCCCTTAGAAGCTATACACACCTCCAGAACCGCTGGAATGCAGTGTTTAGCTTCTAAGGGCAACAATGGTTAATTTGCATATATTCAGCAGTGATGCACTGGGAGACATCTCAAGCTCACTCCAACCTGAATTATCGCAAATTCTTTCTGTTCCAAGAAAGCAAACTTTTGTTTTCCATAGAACTTAGGCCTCCTTTCCACGGACCGCTGATAGCCAGTGAAATGCCTCTCAAACTCTCTGAACTGCTCACTGCTGCCTAGTAACTGCTGTTGCTGCATGATAACTGCTTACTTCTGCCTGGTAACTGCTTGTTGAGCACACAGCTCAACAGTTTATGGAAAGGAGGCCTAAAGCTAGAGGAGGAGCGCAGATGGGGGACCCAGGTGAGGGAGGGGGGTCCAACCCCCCTTCCCCATCGCTGTGCCCAATACCCCCTTCCTGCCCGCTACCCCCTCCAGCTCAGTGGCAAGTGTATGACCGCCCCTGGGGGCAGGGCGATACTTCTTCTTGCTTGAAGGTTGAGGCACTTAGCCTATTATATATATATATAAATATATATATATATATATATATATATATATATATGAGATAGATCTGCAATAATTCAGGTTGGAGTGAGCTTGAGATGTCTCCCAGTGCATCACTGCTGAATATATGCAAATTAACCATTGTTACCCTTAGAAGCTAAACACACCTCCAGAACCGCTGGAATGCAATGATGTGTCAGCTTGTTAATTTGTACAGAGCCATAAAAATCCAGCATGCATACAGACTGTTTCAGATTGTTTAATTTGGCTCTATGGAGTAGTACTTGTAACACCGAGAGGTACAGACTAACCAGAGAGCTCATGGTGAACCAGAACTCATTGGAGTGTGTGAGGGGCTACAATGGTCCTAAAAGCCCCCTTACTAAAACGCTATGGAAAACAAAAGTTTGCTTTCTTAGAACAGAAAGAATTTGCGATAATTCAGGTTGGAGTGAGCTTGAGATGTCTCCCAGTGCATCACTGCTGAATATATGCAAATTACCATTGTTGCCCTTAGAAGCTATACACACCTCCAGAACCGCTGGAATGCAGTGTTTAGCTTCTTCTTGCTTGCACCGGCCCTGGGGGCTGGGCGATACTTTTTCTTCTTGCTTGGCCCGGCCCCTTCTTCTTGCCTGGACCGGCCCTGGGGGCAGGGTGATACTTCTTCTTCTTGCTTGAAGGTTGAGGCACTTAGCCTATTATATATATATATATAGATACTTTTTCCTTTGAAACTTTAAAATCGATTTTCTCAAAAACTATAAGGTCTTTTTGAATTTTTTTTGCCTCTTGTTCCCACTGTTCTTCTTAACACATCTAGCAAATTTGGTGTTTCTAGCATGTGAGGGGGCTTTGCTATTAAAAGCTAAAGTCAGTGGGATTCTAATCACGAATACCATCTGATCACGAGTAATTCATGATCATGAGTCGGGTAACGAGTGCAATCACGAGTACATTCATGATCGGCATTCATGATCAAGAGCAGATCACAGATGCTGATTACGACCTCGAGATCACAAGAAACAGCTCATGATCACGAGTTACTTGTGATGACGAGCTTGTGATGAGCACCGGTGGTGACATTTTCAAACTTGTCAATAAAATGCCTTGTAAACCACCAGCAAGCAAGAAAATACTCACTATTATTTTGGTAGTGATTTTGCAACTACTTTTTGGTATTATTTCGGTTGCAAAGTGCTGCAAAGTTATTTTAAATAGAAGATGAAAAATTATCTCCTATGAGAAAACTCAGGAGAAAAAGATAATTACATATGGGCTCATGTCTTTATTCACGTTTTCCATTTTTTTAAAAATAAAAGTAGAATGACGAGATGGTCTAGGAGACTGTAGTGTGCACGTTCTTTCATTCACATTTCTTTCCACAGATCAATCCTCAGATAATCAGGACACTACAGTTCCACCACCAGTCACCCTATTCACAACAACTACTGCTGCCCCTCTCATCTCCTCAGGTAATAGTAATCCTTAAAGCGGATCCGGGATGAAAAACTAACTATAACAAGTAACTTGTCTATATAGCTTATCTAAAGTTTAGAAGTTTACACAGCATATCTAGCTGCAAAACTTTCAAAAGTTTATGATTATTTATTCCTGTGATACATTGAGGGCAGCCATGTTCTGTTTGTCACATTGTCACAGGCCTGAGGGCTGAAAAGACATACCCACAGGCACTGCTCGGAGTCCCTTTAATATACTTTAATATTCATAAACAAAACAGAAGCATTCTAATTCATGTGTTCCAGACTGACTGATCTTTTATATCTTGTTGTGATACATTCCTTTGACATAAACATTAGAATATTCAATCCTTACTGGATTTCTTGTGAAGAAAAGAAGCTAGTGTTTACATATCATAAGACTTCTTTAGATGGACTGCATTGAGGGCTAATTAATTTAGCAAGGATGTAGTAGAATACATTTTCCTATATGATTGGCTGCTTTGAGATTTTTTTTTTGTACCATGCACAAAACACTATTCTAATCCCTTTACCTTTTTAAAGCAGCAGGGACAGTCGTACCATCCCAGGAAAAAAATACATACTGTATATACGTAGATAAATACTTGTTCTACTTATATAACATGTGTATTGTACTGTCCACATTTTGATTACAGTGAATGTTATACAGTAAAGAAAGAGAAAACAGTTTTAGGCATTTCCCATTTTTATTACCTCTGACTGAAGCCAATCCTGATGTCATTTCCTCTCTTTTTTTTTCTCGTAGAAACTGCACTGTCATATCTAGCTAGCTTTATAAACACAAGTGAGCACAGCATAGATTGCGTTACAGCAGCTTCATAATGAACTGTCCTTAGCCAATCAGTAAGGAGCTGTAATGTGGGAGGAGAGATAACAAGCTTCCCTTTCCTCAGCAATATACCAAACAGAGCCAGACTGACTGAGATAAGATTTATTACAGCAGAAACATTCCTGATTATATTGGAATGCGTACAATGCAGGGTCAGGTTGTAGAATGTATAATAAACACAGAACAATGGGTAAATGGAATTTGATTTTATGGCGGACAATCCAGCTTAAAAGAAAACTAATACTTTTAAATGTTTAACACATCTAAGTGTCCTTGGAACTATATTATGAAGGTGTCACACATAAACATCCCCACAATGTAATACCTGTATGCTGAGGTGACTTTGTGTCAATAACCTTTTCTCCCCCCTTTCTTCAGCTTTGCTCTACCCATATGGCTCATCAATTGACTCTCTCAGTCCTAAGATAGATGATGGAGGAACAGAGCTAATACGTCTTTCTAGAGTCATCCCACTGTTTGGAACAGAATATTCTTCCTTATATGTAAGCACATTACTTTAGAATTCACCCTTCAGATTGAAATGTAACTCTGAAATTAGTTATATATCTAATTGATGTGTGGTGACCAGAGGTACTCGGATAACTCCAATCACGTATTTGAGTGATCACGATCATGAGTCCGCCCACTTACAAATTGCTCGTAATCGTGATCGCGAGTATAAAATGCTTATCCGACTTGAATGCAGATACGAGTCAGATAATCGTCTGTAATCACGAATCGCGAGTTGTAATCACGAATCCCTGTTTCACATGAAATGATTCATGGTGCTTTTTTTTTTTTTAATTAAAAACAACAATTAGGTGCGTGGGAAGGTTTAAAAAAAATATGGTATTCCTTTATAAATATATATATATATATATATATATATATATATATATATATATATATATATATATATATATATATTTATATATATATATATATATATACACACACAGTACAGACCAAAAGTTTGGACACAGCTTCTCGTTCAAAGAGTTTTCTTTATTTTCATGACTATGAACATTGTAGATTCACACTGAAGGCATCTAAACTATGAATTAACACATGTGGAAGTATAGTACATAACCAAAGAGCAGGGCCGGCCCGCTCATGAGGCGGGGTGAAACTTTTGCCTCAGGCGGCAAATTTCCAGGGGCGGCACCCGCCCGTCCGTGGGTGCGGGGAGCCGGCCCGCCGAGCTGGAGGGGTAGCTGGCAGGACGGGTGTATTGGGCCAGCGGCGGGGAGGGGGGTCGGACCCCCCCCTCCCTCGCCTGGGTCCCCCGTCCTCCGCTCCCCTCCAGCCTAAATAGACGCAGCAGTATATGTAAGAGGCACGGGCGGGGAGACACTCACCTCCTCCTCGCTCCAGCGTGCGCTCCACTGACATCACTTCCTGCAACGCTGCAGGAAGTGATGTCAGTGGAGCGCATGCTGGGAAGAGGTGAGTGTCTTCCCCGCCCGTGCCTCTTACATATACGGCTGCGTCTATTTAGGCTGGAGGGGAGCGGAGGACGGGGGACCCAGGCGAGGGAGGGGGGGGGTCCGACCCCCCTCCCCGCCGCTGGCCCAATACCCCCGTCCTGCCAGCTACCCCTCCAGCTCGGCGGCCCCCCAGAGCGGCCCCCCCCCCCGAGGGGGGGGGGGAGGGGCGGCGGTGGCAATTTTTTTTTTAAATTTGCCTCAGGCGGCAAAAAGTCTAGGGCCGGCCCTGCCAAAGAGTGTGAAACAACTGAAAATATGTCATATTCTAGGTTCTTCAAAGTAGCCACCTATTGCTTTGATTACTGCTTTGCACACTCTTGGCATTCTCTTGATGAGCTTCAAGAGGTAGTCACCTGAATCAGTTTGGATGCCTTCAGTGTGAATCTACAATGTTCATAGTAATGAAAATAAAGAAAACTCTTTGAATGAGAAGCTGTGTCCAAACGTTTGGTCTGTACTGTATATATACGGTGGTGTGAAAAACTATTTGCCCCCTTCCTGATTTCTTATTCTTTTGCATGTTTGTCACACTTAAATGTTTCTGCTCATCAAAAACCGTTAACTATTAGTCAAAGATAACATAATTGAACACAAAATGCAGTTTTAAATGATGGTTTTTATTATTTAGTGAGAAAAAAAAACTCCAAATCTACATGGCCCTGTGTGAAAAAGTGATTGCCCCCCTTGTTAAAAAATAACTTAACTGTGGTTTATCACACCTGAGTTCAATTTCTGTAGTCACCCCCAGGCCTGATTACTGCCACACCTGTTTCAATCAAGAAATCACTTAAATAGGAGCTATCTGACACAGAGTAGTAGACCAAAAGCACCTCAAAAGCTAGACATCATGCCAAGATCCAAAGAAATTCAGGAACAAATGAGAACAAAGTACTGTAATTGAGATCTATCAGTCTGGTAAAGGTTATAAAGCCATTTCTAAAGCTTTGGGACTCCAACGAACCACAGTGAGAGCCATTATCCACAAATGGCAAAAACATGGAACAGTGATGAACCTTCCCAGGAGTGGCTGGCCGACCAAAATTACCCCAAGAGCGCAGAGAAAACTCATCCGAGAGGCCACAAAAGACCCCAGGACAACATCTAAAGAACTGCAGGCCTCACTTGCCTCAATTAAGGTCATTGTTCGTGACTCCACCATAAGATGGAGACTGGGCAAAAACGGTCTGCATGGCAGATATCCAAGGCGCAAACCACTTTTAAGCAAAAAGAACATTAAGGCTCAGTTTAGCTAAAAAAACATCTCAATGATTGGCAAGACTTTTGGGAAAATACCTTGTGGACCGACGAGACAAAAGTTGAACTTTTTGGAAGGTGCGTGTCCCGTTACATCTGGCGAAGAAGTAACACAGCATTTCAGCAAAAGAACATCATACCAACAGTAAAATATGGTGGTGGTAGTGTGATGGTCTGGGGTTGTTTTGCTGCTTCAGGACCTGGAAGGCTTGCTGTGATAGATGGAACCATGAATTCTACTGTCTACCAAAAAATCCTGAAGAAGAATGCCCGGCCATCTGTTTGTCAACTCAAGCTGAAGCGATCTTGGGTGCTGCAGCAGGACAATGACCCAAAACACACCAGCAAATCCACCTCTGAATGGCTGAAGAAAAACAAAATGAAGACTTTGGAGTGGCATAGTCAAAGTCCTGACCTGAATCCTATTGAGAGGTTGTGGCATGACCTTAAAAAGGCGGTTCGTGCTAGAAAACCCTCAAATAAAGCTGAATTACAACAATTCTGCAAAGATGAGTGGGCCAAAATTCCTCCAGAGCGCTGTAAAAGACTCGTTGCAAGTTATCGCAAACGCTTGATTGCAGTTATTGCTGCTAAGGGTGGACCAACCAGTTATTAGGTTCAGGGGGCAATTTCTTTTTCACACAGGGCCATGTAGGTTTTGAGTTATTTTTCTCCCTAAATAATAAAAACCATCATTTACAACTGCATTTTGTGTTCAATTATGTTATCTTTGACTAATAGTTAACGGTTTTTGATGAGCAGAAACATTTAAGTGTGACAAACATGCAAAAAAATAAGAAATCAGGAAGGGGGCAAATAGTTTTTCACACCACTGTATACATCTATATGCATTAGTGTGTGTGAGTGTGATGATAGTAATGTAATCCATGTAAGTCTTCTTCTTCTTTTTCTTCTTCTCTACCTGGTTCTTCTTCTTCTTTGCCGCCTGGTTCTTCTTCTTCTCCATCTTGTTCTTCTTCTTTTTCTTCTCTACCAGGTTCTTCTTCTTCTTTTTTTTTCAACTGGTTCTACTTCACTTTCTTCTTCTTCACTGTCTTTTCTTCACCTTCTTCAGGCAATATAATAGGCCATGGCACCTAGCGGTGGTACCACGGCTGTACATATATCACCAATAAAACAGCAGGAGGTTCCAGACAGTGGTCATGAATCCCACATTTTGTCCAATACACAACTGGGACAGCACAGTTTTCAACTTAGACACCTCAGATTTTTTTTTACAATATATAGCTATTGTAGTGGCATAATAGCTGGTGGCGCATGGTAGCGCCTTATTCTGTGAATCCTGGTGGTGGGAACACAGAGAGCAGGTGGCAAAAGCAGCAGCAGCAGCAGGAGGAGGAGTAACGTGCGGCAGCAGGCAATATAACCTAGCAGTGGTACCACGGCTGTACATATAACACAGATAAAACAGCAGGCGTTTCCAGGAAGCGGTCTAAAGCCCACATTGTGTCCAATACACGACTGACTGGAACAGTACAGTTTTCAACCCAGACACCTCAGATGTTTTTCTTTACAATAATATATATCTATTGTAGTGGCGTAATAGCTGCTGGTGTGTGGCAGCAGTGCCTTATTCTGTGAACCCTGGCAGTGGGAACACAGAGAGCAGGCAGTAAAAGCAGCAGCAGCAGGAGAAGGAGGAGTAATATGTGGCAGCAAGAAATATAATAGGCCATGGCACCTAGCGGTGGTACCACTTCTGTACATATAACACTGAGAATATAGCAGGAGGTTCCAGACAGCGGTCATGAAGCCCACATTGTGTCCCATACACAACTTTGACAGCACAGTTTTCAACCCAGACACCTCATAATTTTTTTTACAACAATATATAGCCACTAGCCGGCCCGTGGCGTAGCATACGTCACATAAGGGGGTAACGGGCAGGAAGGGAGTATTGGGCACAGCGGCGGGGAGGGGGGTTGGACCTCCCTCCCTCACCTGGGTCCCCATGTGCATTCCCCCTCCAGCTTAAGTTCACGGTGGGGTGGGGGGTTGGACCCCCCCTCCCTCACCTGGGTCCATCATGTGTGCTCACCCTCCAGCCTAAATTTGTGGCAGGGAGGACCTAGCTTAAGTTCAGCAGCAGATGCCACTATTATTAAGAGGCAGTGGGCGGGGATGACTCACCTCTTCCGCGTTCCAGCATGCATTCCACTGTCGTCACTTTCTGCAATGCCGCCCACTGTATTGTAAGTGGACGGCATTGCAGGAAGTGAGAACAGTGGAGCACACGCTGGAACGCGGAAGAGGTGAGTCATCCCCGCCCACTGCCTCTTACTAATAGCAGGGGGCTGCTGCTGAACTTCACCACTTGAGGACCACAGTGGGAAACCCCCCTAAAGACAAGGCTGCGCTTTAAGGGTAAGCTGCAGGACCGCACAACACAGCACACAAGTGATTCCCCCCCCCCTTTCTCCCCACAAACAGAGCTCTCTGTTGGTGGGGTCTGATCGCCCCCCCCCCCCCCCCTGGTGTTTATTTGTTTTAATATAAATATTTATGTGGTTTTTTTAATTATTTTTTACTATTTTTTTAATATATTTATTTATTTAAAACCCTCCCTCCCCCCAGACAGCCAGCCAATCATAGCGATCAGCTCTCATAGGCTTTACCCAATGAGAGCCGATCACTCTCTTGTCCCCCAGGGGCCAGCAGTGTCACACGGCTGTCCCCAGTACAGCGCTGCTGCCGATCGCAGCGCTGTACATGTAAATAGACGCCGATCACGCTGTCTAACAGTCTCCCGAGCAGCAATAGCCGCTTGGAGACTGAAGAGGGGGTGGAGCTCCGCCCCCTGAGCAGAAGATGCAAGTGCAGCCTGTGCGCGATCTCCTGCAAAATGCAGCCCCAGGACTTGACGCCAATGGGCGTTAGGCGGTCCTGGGGCTGCCGCCGCGACCACGCCCATTGGCGTGGGGCGATCTTTAAGTAGTTAAACTACAGTCTAACCAGCAGGCTCATGGTGAACCAGAACTCAGTGGAGTGTGTGAGGGTCTACAATGGTCCTAAAAGCCCCCTTACTAAGATGCTATGGAAAACAAAAGTTTGCTTTCTTATAAAAGAATATATGCAAATTAACCATTGTTGCCCTTAGAAGCTAAACACACCTCCAGAACCGCTGGAATGCAGTGTTTAGCTTCTAAGGGCAACAATGGTTAATTTGCATATATTCAGCAGTGATGCACTGGGAGACATCTCAAGCTCACTCCAACCTGAATTATCGCAAATTCTTTCTGTTCTAAGAAAGCAAACTTTTGTTTTCCATAGAACTTAAGCTAGAGGAGAAGAGCAGATGGGGGACCCAGGTGAGGAAGGGGGGTCCGACCCCCGTCCCCGCCGCTGTGCCCAATACCCCCTTCCTGCCAGCTGCCCCCTCCAGCTCGGCGGCAATTGTAGGACCGCCCCTGGGGGCAGGGTGCTACTTCTTCTTCTTGCTTGGACCGGCCCCTTCTTCTTGCTTGGACAATGCAGGGCAATACTTCTTATTCTTGCTTGAAGGTTGAGGTACTTAGCCTATTATATATATAGATTGTAGTGGCATAATAGCTGGTGTTATGTGGCAGCACCGCCTTATTCTGTGGACCCTGGAGCACAGAGAACAGGAGGTAAAAGCACAGCAGGAGGAGGAGTAACGTGTTGGTACCACAGCATACTTAAATGGTCATACAGCCGCAGTTGGGGCCTCCCTACAACTCGGGCAGCACAGTTTTCATCCCAGACACCCCAAGAAATGTTTTTTTCTATAGCTTTTTTTTGTTGCCGAAATAGCTGGTGGTGTGTGGCAGCAGCGCATTAGACTGTTGACCCTGGCAGTGGAATCACAGTCAGCAGGAGGTACATGCAGCAGCAGGAGGAGTAGCGTGTGGAAGCAGCAGTATTACAGCAGTATTACAGCATGGCACCTAATGGTGAAACCACAGCAAAATGAAGAAGAACCAGGCCTAATTTAATTTGCAGGAGGTTGTGCTGCTGCTGACAGCACCATTCCTAGCCACCTCATGTCATCCCCCTCTCCCTGACTGCAGGGGTCAGGAACCTTCAACCCAAGCCTGGTTCATCATGAGGAAGGGGATTCTGTCCCCAGACTGTGTGAACAGATGAGAGCACTTCACTGTGACCACGCCACCTGCTGAACTGAAGCATCTCTCCGACAGCACACTGGAAGGGGGCAGGACAGGACTTCCAGGGCATAGTGTGCGAGCTCCTTCCAGATCTCCAGCCTCTTAACCCAGTACTCTATGAGGTCCACAGGGGCCTCGGTGTCAAGCACCTCCTCTCTAGGCAGATCTATAGTGTAGAGACTCAACAGATCTCCTGGGCTCCTGCTGCTGCTACTGGCTGTGTTGGCTTCTGGACAGAGGCAGGGGGGGGGGGGTGAAAGGCTGGGGGAAGGCTTCCTCCAGTCTGTGAACAAAGGCCACCTGCAACTCCCTTGTTTAATGCTCTGGGTCTCCGTGTTGCATGAACTGACCCAGCTTGCCATTCAGTTGTGGGCCCAGGATCATGCTGATCCAGATGTCCTCCCTCTCCCGCATCTGGATCACCCTGGGGTCTCTGCATAGACATCGCAGCATGTGTGCAGCCATGCGGAAGAGGTGCACCACAGCAGACACATCATTATCATCACCCCCCTCTGAGATGACACGCCTGTCCTCCTCTTGTTGGGCCTGCTGTCGCCGAGCCTTGTCCTGCCCATTCCACCCTTGCACCATTGCAGCAGCGCTCTGCTGTTCCCCCTCAACAGCAAGGTCAGGGACCTCCAACTTGTCCTCCACCAACTGCAAGTCCTCCTCCTCAGGGGTGGACTGTGCCTGCTGATCCAGCTGTGTCAGCAGATCAAAAATTGCCCTGTCCAGCAGGCAAACCATCGGCACCCACTCACAGAGAGATGCCCGTTCCCGGCTCCCCATGTTGGCTCCCTGCAGGAAGGGAGCCATCACGAGGCACACCTGATGCATCTTCCCCCAACCTGCGTTAGAGATGACCTGGAGGTGTGTGGTGTCGAAAACATGTTCATAAACGATGTAGCGGGTGACAGCCCTCCCTTGCTGGTACAGCCGTTTCAACATCGCCTGAGTGGAGTTCCAGCAAGTCGGTACATCGATGAGCCTGTGTGGTGGCAGGCCCTCATGGTGCTGCAGGTCAGCCAGGATTGCTAAGGCAGTGGCGGAGCAACGGAAATGGCAAACAATTTTCCACACCCCTTTAAGCAGATACTCCATCCCCAGGTAGGTGTGCAGAAACCTCTGCACCACCAGGTTCAGAACATGGGCCAATGAGGGGATGATGGTCAGGTGTTCCCTGCTGATGGCAGACAGCAGGTTGGCCCCATTGTCGGACACCACCAATCTGGTGGTCAGCTACCTCTGCTCCTGCTCCCTCAGGGTGGCCAGGACATTGGCTGCCGTCAGCTTGTCCCAGGCTGACCAACTCCAGCAGCGCTTGGCAGTGGTGGGGCTTGACGCTGCTGCTGAGACAGGGGCATTTGGCAGGTGTGCCAGAGGAGGGAATGGGATCAGAGGAGCCTGCTGCATCTCCCCTGACCTCACGGGGTGGCACCTCCCACTAGGATGCTGCTGGCGCTTTGCCTGATGCTGCTGCTGGTGCGGCTACCTTACCCCTTCCACCAAGCTAACCCAAAGAGCAATGAAGGACAGGTAGCGGTCTGTCCTGAAACGGTGGCTCCAATGTGGCTGAAGCAGCAGGCTGTGACTCCCGTCTACCACACCCTCTGCTGGCCCTGGCCCTGCCCCTGGCTGCCGTGCTGTGCCTCTCTGCCACAGACTTCTCCAAGCTGCCTTGGTGGGAGAACTGTGCTGGTGGTCCATAGGGACGGTCCAACACCTCCTCCTCCTCCTGCCCAAACCTCTTCTCTGACTCCTCAACCACCTCTTCAGCTCTGGCTCCTCTACTTCCTGAGACTCCTGGCTGACAGTCCCCACCATCTGCTCCATCTCCTGCACAACAACCCTGAATGTGCTCTCCGATGCTGGACTAAAGTGGAGTGAACTTTCATCCAGTGAGGGCTATGTGGCCATTGGGGTTGACGTGACCTCCAGCAGGAAGCATCTGCTGCTGCTGCTCATAGGAGTGCTGGTGACAATGGAGGTCTGTGTGGAACCGATGGGCTGCTGCTCTGCCATCAGCTCCACAACAGACTCTGTCTGCCTCTCCTGAATAGCCCGGTGACCCTGGCCAAAGATCAGCGCAAACAGATGCGCCTCGGCACTGCGCCACTCTGCTCCCTCCCAAAGAGCTGAGCAACAGCCCCATCGGGCAACACCAGCACCCTGTCACTGAGCACCTTCTTATCCCCAAGCACAGCGGGGCTATGGAGTGCTGTTGCGGCAGAATTGGCAATGGAGGAGGAAGAAATGCTGATGGGCACTTTGGGGGATGATGCTTTGGACAGTCAGACAGTGGTGACTGTCCCTCAGCCCATGCATGCAGAAGGGGAGTTTGTGGGGTCATCCCAGCAGGACATGGTGAAGGACAGAGACTGGGTGGCAGATCCTGAGGATGTCATCAGCTCTGAGGAGGAGGAGGATGCGTCTGTGGGCCTTGCTAGAAGGATCAGCATCGCAGGCATAGGCAGGATCAGAAGTGGGCGTGGTATGCAGGCCACACAGGGTGCTGAACCAGAGGCAGAGAGTTCTGCCAGTGCCACCAGCCGCACCAAGAACCCCCCCCCCCCCCCCCCCTCTCCAACCACCACAGGGAGACCAGCGGCAGCAGCACCTTCCAGCCGAAGGGGCAACTTCACCTAACCAATTTGGAATTATTTCACCCTGCCATATGTGGAGTGCAAGTATGCCACCTGCAACCAGTGCCGCCAGCAGCTCAGCAGAGGGAAGGAGCCCTCTGCGTACGGCACCACCTCTCTGGTCAACCATCTGGCAGGGAAACACTTTCATGAGCATGAGGAGTTCATGAAGTTGAAGGAAGCTGGCAGTGGCAGTGGCAGACCCGCCACCACTGCTAAGCCGTCGGCAGCAGCCACCCGCCCTCCTCCACTTCCTCCAGCAGCACCAGCAGGAGTGCGTCAGAAATGTACTGCTCCTCCTCCCTCTGCAACTCCTGCCGCCGACACTGAGGCCTGTTCTGGCAGCCAGTCCTCAGTGGCCTCCTCTGCTCCCTCCAGTGATTCCCGTGCCAGCAAAAGGCGTCACCAGACCCTGCTCAGCGACACCTTCCAGGGGGTGGTCAGGGTTCTGCCTCCCAGCAGCCGTCGCGTGCGTCAGCTGAACGGCTTGCTGGCACGGGCCATGTGCTCCCAACTCCTGCCTTATTCCCTTGTGCAGGAGGGGAGCGACATGCATGCGCTCCTGATGTGTGCAGCCCCCGATTGGCCAATCCCCAGCCGACATTATTTTGCACGCACGGCCATCCCTGCACTTCACCGCTCTGTGATGGCCAATGTCGGGAGAGGGCTGGAGCACACGGTGGGTCAACGGGTCCACGTCACCATGGACTCGTGGAGCAGCCGGTTTGGGACAGGCCGCTATCCTTCCTTCACCGCGCATTGGGTCAGCTTGGTGGAAGGGGGTGAGGAAGGGGGAGCAGCATCGGGCACTGTCAGAGCAGCAGCAGCAACAACGCAGTGGGTGGTGCCACCATGCAGGGTCAGCGGAATTGCAGCAGGTTCCTCTGATCCACTTCCATCCTCCGGCACACCAGCTTAAACCCCCCACCTCAGCAGCGACGTGATTCCCCGCCACTGCCAAGCGCTGCTGGAATTGGTCAGCCTGGGGAAGACCAAATTGATGGCGAACCATGTCCTGGCCAAACTCCAAGAGCAGGAGAGGAATTGGCTGACCCCAAGAGGCCTCAGAGTCGGAGAGGTGGTGTCCGACAATGGGGCAAACCTGGTTGTTGCAATCAGCAGGGGAGACCTGACCCACATCCCCTGCCTGGCGCACGTCTTGAACCTGGTAGTCCAAAAGTTCCTGCAGACCTACCAGGGGATGAACCGACTCCTTGAGGCGGCAAGGAAGGTTGTGCGTCATTTCCGGCACTCGCCTGCAGCCGTAGCGAGCCTGGAAGAGGTGCAGAAGGAGCTGCACCTGCCACAGCACTGGCTCATGATCGATGTTCCAACTCGCTGGAACTCCACCCTGGCGATGTTGGAGCGTCTGGTTGAACAGAGGCAGGCTGTCAGCCAGTACCTTGCACGAGCAACAGTTGCCTCCATCACTACAACTGGGCGTGCCGCCACCAACCTCCCGTCCATCATCTCCACGGAGGACTGGGGGCACATGCAGCAGGTGTGCTCAGTCCTGGCACCCTTCCAGCAGGCCACCAACATGGTAAGCAGGAACCATGCAATGGTGTGCGAGTGGGTCCCCTTGGTGTGTGTGCTAGACAGGGCCCTGTATGCACTGCTGGAAGAGGGAGCGGCAGCCTTGGACCAGCAGGAGCTGCAGGCAGCTTCACAGGCCACCTCTGAGGAGGTGGGCTTGGAGTTGGTGGAGGTCCCTGACCTTGCTGCTGATGAGGTGGAGCAGCAGAGCGCAGCTGGACTGGTGTGGGGGTGGAGAGAGGATGAGATGGAGGAGGCAGAGGAAGAGGAGGACAGCACTGTCGGCTCTGGGGCTGCAGATGATGTGCCAGCAGACGTGGCCAGACTCTTCCCAATGGCAGCGCACATGCTGAGGTGCCTGGACCCAAGGGTCATCCAGATGAAGCAGAGGGAGGACATCTGGATCTGCATGATGCTGGACCCACTTCTGAAGGGGAAGCTCAGCCAGTTCCTACCTGCAGGAGGAGACCGTGCGCAACAAATGAGGGATTTGTAGCTGTCCCTTGTTGAGCGCTTGGAGGAAGCCTTCGGTCAGCCATCCACCCCCACTGTCCAGCCAGCACAGAGGCAGCAGCAGATGCCTGCATCCACTAGCAGCAAGCGCACGCGCACCACAGACCTGCTGTCTCTGACCAACGAGCTCTACATGAGTGTACAGCTTCCAAGGACTAGAGAAGAGGAGGTGCCTGCAGCAGCATCCTTCTCCAGTCACAGGCAGCGCTTGACCCGCATGGTGACTGACTACATGGGGTCCTTCAGCGGGCTTGACAGCATTGCCCCTGTTGATCCCATGGAGTATTGGGTCAAGCACCTGCCGATCTGGAGCGAGCTTGCTGCGCAGTACGCCCTGGAAGTGCTCTCCTGCCCCCCTTCCAGCGTACTGTCGGAGCGTTGCTTCAGTGCAGCCGGTGGAGTCGTCACTGAGAAGTGATCTCGTCTGTCTCACAAGTCTGTGGACAGACTGACATTTCTCAAAATGAACCAGGCTTGGGTGGAAGGCGAATTCCTGGCCCCTGTTGTCGGCGAGAGGGGGACATGAAGTGGCGCACACACATTACACCTGCTGCTGCTGCTGCTGTATTTCTTCCTGCTGTCTGTGTCTCCACTGCCAGGGAACACATTACAAGGTGCTGCTGCCCATGCGCCACCAGCTATTACGCTCAAAAATAGCTGCATCAATTTGAAAAAAAAAAATTCATTCAATTCATTTAGATGTGTCCGGGTTGAAAACTGTGCTGTCCCAATTGTGCATTAGACACAATTTGGGCTTCATGACCGCTGTCTGGAACCTCATGCTGTTTATTTACGGCCCTGGTACCACCGCTAGGAACCAGGGCCTATTATGTCTCGCTGCCTGCCCTCCTGCTACCTGCTGCCAGTCTGCCACACACTCAACCTCCTCATGCTGCCTGCTGTTGTATTTCCTCCTGCTGTCTGTGTCTCCACTTCCAGGGAACACATTACAAGGTGCTGCTGCCCATGCGCCACCAGCTATTACGTTCAAAATTAGCTGCCTGCATTATTTTGAAGAAAAAAATTAAAATTATTTTAGAGGTGTCCGGGTTGTAAACTGTGCTGTCCCAATTGTGTATTGGACACAATGTGGGCTTCACGACCGCTGTCTGGATCCTCATGCTTTTTATTTACAGCCCTGGAACCACCGCTAGGACCCAGGGTCTTTTATGTCTCGCTGCCTGCCCTCCTGCCTGCCTCCAGTCTGCCACACACTCAACCTCCTCACGCTGCCTGCTGTTGTATTTCCTCCTGCTGTCTGTGTCTCCACTGCCAGGGAACACATTACAAGGTGCTGCTGCCCATGCGCCACCAGCTATTACACTCAAAAATAGCTGCATCAATTTGAAGAAAAAAAAAATGTAATTAATTTAGAGGTGTCCGGGTTGAAAACTGTGCAGTCCCAATTGTGCATTGGACACAATGTGGGCTTCACGACCGCTGTCTGGAACCTCATGCTGTTTATTTACGGCCCTGGTACCACCGCTCGGAACCAGGGCCTATTATGTCAGTCACATCACACTGCCTGACACACACTACTCCTCCTCCTGTAGCTGCATTGAGCTTTTGCTGTCTGTGTGCTGCTACCACTGCCAGGGAGAACAGAAGAAGAACTATTTTTTCTGCTTCCACCCACTCTCCTACCAGCTATTAATTTTACCACACTACAACTTGCAACTACTTCCTCCTCCTGCTGATGTCTGTGTTTTACCACCACCAGGGTACACAGAAAAAGGTGCTGTGGCTTGCAATGTGCCATTACCTATTATGCCATCAACACAAATATAACTATGGTGTTGTTATTAAAATAAAATATTTCCACAAATGAAGTAAAAAAAAATATTACAAAAGAAAGGAAAACCAAGACACATAATATAATGATAGAGAAGAAGAGGAAGAAGAAGAAGAAGAAGATATAGAAGAAGAAGATATAGAAGAAGAAGATATAGAAGAAGAAGAAGATGAAGAAGATATAGGAGAAGAAGATATAGAAGAAGAAGATATAGTAGAAGAAGATGAAGAAGATATAGAAGAAGAAGATATAGAAGAAGAAGAAGAAGAAGAAGAAGAAGATATAGAAGAATAATAATAAGAAGAAGATATAGAAGAAGAAGAAGATATAGAAGAAGAAGAAGAAGAAGATATAGAAGAAGAAGATATAGAAGAAGGAGAAGAAGAAGAAGATATAGAAGAAGAAGAAGAAGATATAGAAGAAGAAGAAGATATAGAAGAAGATATAGAAGGAGATATAGAAGAAGAAGATATAGAAGAAGAAGAAGAAGACGAAGAAGACGAAGAAGAAGAAGAAGAAGATGTAGAAGAAGAAGAAGATATAGAAGAAGAAGAAGATATAGAAGAAGAAGATATAGAAGAAGAAGAGGAAGAAGAAGAAGATATAGAAGAAGAAAAAGATAATTGAAGAAGATACAAGAAGTAGAAGATGAAGAAGATTAGAGTAGAAGAAGATATAGAAGAAGAAGAAAAAGAAGAAGATATAGAAGAAGAAGAAGAAGATATAGAAGAAGATGAAGACGATGTAAATGAAGACTTCCAACAACCATTTTGGACACACCTTCTCATGCAAACACTTTTCATGAAGTTAAATTACTTTTTTTGATACCTTTTTTTATAACTACTACATCACCACATAATCACTTGATGTTTTTCTTCATAAAAAAGGTGGTATCATGCATCATTGACCTCCAATACAAGTTTTAAAAGCTATTTAAGGCCAGCTCGAATATTTTACTCGAATACAGACTCGGATAGTGACGTTGCATATCCGAGGTCGAATCGGATATTCAATTAACTCGAATATCGAACTTCGAGTGAATTCGGATAGTTTACTATCCGAATTCGACCAAACTCGAAAAGGATAATGAGGTATCCGAGCAACACTGCTACTAGGCTACCTAGCCTGCACACACCTCAACTAAGCTAGCCTAACACTGTATACAGTATATACACTCAGCTACACTGACTGACTAACACAATCAAATCACTATCTATCTATACAGCAATACTATAAATAGGTTCAGAATGTGTTTGGCTGCAAAAACATTGGGTAAACAGTGAGAAAAGCAATTGCTCAGACATATAGCAGAACTGGAGATGCTCTCAGTACCACAAGTCACAAGCAAGGACGAAATGCTCAACATAGCCACTGCCTTATATAGAGGAGAGGAGGGCCAGGCTCCCCTCCTCTGATTGGTTGCTAGGGCCTCAACTGGGGGCCCTCTGATTGGCCCAGCGACATCATACAATGTCATTTCACTAACTACCGAACTCACGAACTCGTGATCATGAGTAACTCGTGATTACGAGTCGATTAACGAGTGCATTCGTGATCGGCATTCGTGATCGAGAGCTGATCACGATTGCCAATTATGAGCTTGTGATCAGCAAAAACAACTTGTGATCACGAGTTACTTGTGATCATGAGTTACTCGTGATCACGAGGTCGTGACGAGCACCTCTGGTGGTGACATCAGATAAGAGTGCCCTGGCATACACACATTTTAGAGGCCTGAGACCTGTGATTGTGAATTCCACCTATTTCCATATAATTAGAAAAAAAAACTGTTGTATAGGCATTGGGTATGGGTCTTATTTTTCTTTTTCTTATTCATAGGTGAATAATAATGGTTTGCTATCCTTCCAATCACCAATCGGTCAATATGTGCCACAAGCACTTCCTGTTGCTTTTGGAAACCCATTTCTGGCTATTTTCTGGGCTGATGTAGATAATCGTTATCAAGGTGATATATATTATCGTGAGAGCACTGATCCTGATCTTCTGTACCGGGCCACATCTGATGTCAGACTGTATTTCCGGGACCCACACTTCTTGGCTCAGTGGGTATTTGTAGCCACCTGGCATAGAGTGGGGTATTTTGCTTCTAACACAGACAAGGTAAATAGCGTAATGCAATCATCTTTAGATCTGAACACTTGTCCGAACTTAAGCTAGAAATTTAGTTGGTTTATCTTATTGGTCATTGTTTGTATTTACAGGTGAACACATTCCAAGTTGTGCTGAGCACCGACGGTAATCAGACATTTCTCCTGTACAATTATGAAGATATTCAGTGGCCAAGTTTGGATGCAAATGGCTACATAGTGTATGGACCTGTGGCCCTGGTGAGGATATCACTTATTTTCTTTATACAGAAATTAGCATAAATAGTTTAATATGTGGCCTTAGTAAAAATAGTTATCTCAAAGTCTGAAACCTTTAACAACAAATTGTGTACTTTGAAATATGAAGGATTTTTTTTTTCGTTTGAAGATAGGAAAAAAAACCAAAGTTTCAGTTTTAGGCGAGAAGCAAAAAATTGAATAAGTGCATTAATAAGATAATAAAAAATGACATCAATAAAATAGTATTAATAATAACAAAAACAACAACAACAACAACAACAATAGGAATAAGAATAATTTTCTTGTTTATGTACCTTTGGTCCACTTGCTAAAAATATCATTGTAAATTGTTAATGGAGGCATGGCAACTTATTTTTAAAATATTATAAAAGCATTGGCAGTTAACTGAAATTATGTAGAGGGAATGAACAAAAAAGAAATGTTGGTTTTCATAAGACATTTACAAAAATGTACATGCCAAAATGAATGTGTGGACTAAAAAGTAGAGATGGCTTGAACCTCCGACTTTTGGTTGGCGAACGTGAACTTACGAAAAACTTTGCGAATCGGTGAACTTCGCGAACCACAATAGACTTCAATGGGCAGGCGAACTTGAAAAACTACAAACACTGTTTCTGGCCATAAAAGTGATGGAAAGGATGTTTCAAGAGGTCTAACACCTGGAGGGGGGCATGCTGGAGTGGCATACATGCCAAAAGTCCCGGGGAAAATTATGGATTTGACGCACAGCAGGGTTATAATCCCTAAAAGGCAAAAATCACATTGCATTCCTAAACTGGAGGCATAAAGTGCTTGAAAACATCTTGCGTGTGTATACATGGATCAGGTAGTGTAAGTAGTGTACTGCTTCACACTGACAGACCAAACTCACTGTGTAACGCACCGCAAACAGCTGTTTGTGTAGTGGTGGCCGTGCTGGACTGGTGCGCACCATGGCGAGAGTGCAGGTGATGGCGGCTTTCCAGCCCCATATGGTCGCCGGGCTGAGGTAGCTCAATGACAGAACAGTGACTGTCCAACTGATCAAATTGGTCTGTCCACAATAAAGCAATGACCTTATTATCTTTGGTGTGCCCCCCAACACTTTCATATAGGTCATTGTTGCTTCATTTTGATACGGGGAATGGGCACATGTACATGCCTTTGTTTTGTTGTTGCAGCCGCAGTGCAGCCAGAAAAATTAGGCAGGCATGTACACGCACCAGAAAAATGATTATAGCAGCCCCTGCTAGCAGTGGCCATAAAAATTCAGGAATGCACCTGGAGTCCTGGACCCTTTTGGTGGTGGCGGAGAAGGCAGTCAAGCAGCCTGCTGGCAGAGATGCTGTGTGGGGACTGACTTAGTCTTGGGGCAGGCAGCAGTGGCCAGAAGGCAGGCAGGCAGGCAGGCAGAGATGCTGTGTGGGGACTGACTTAGTCTTCGGGCAGACAGTAGCCCTCCGGAATCCATGACTCATTTTGATAAAGGTGAGGTACTGAACACTTTTTTGACCTAGGCGACTTCTCTTCTCACTGACAATGCCTCCAGCTGCGCTGAAGGTCCTTTCTGACAGGACGCTTGAGGCAGGGCAAGCCAGAAGTTGGATGGCAAATTGTGATAGCTCTGGCCACAGGTCAAGCCTGCGCATCCAGTAATCCAGGGGTTCATCGCTGCTCAGAGTGTCTATATCCGCACTTAAGACCAGGTAGTCTGCTACCTGCCGGTCGAGGCGTTGGTGGAGGGTGAATCCGGAAAGGCTAAGGCAAGGCGTTGGAGTAAAGAATGTCTGCATGTCCAACATCACCATCGCTAGAGCATCCTGTCCTTGCCTGCGTGGACATGGGAGGAGGAGGAATACTGGCAGTGGCACCATTATTCCGTTGTGCTGTGACATCACCCTTAAACGCACTGTAAAGCATACTTGCCAGCTTGTTCTGCAAGAGCTGCATCCTTTCTGCCTTCTGGTGATTTGGAAACATCTCCGCCACTTTGTGCCTATACCGAGGGTCTAGTAGCATGGCCACCCAGTACAGCTCATTCCCCTTGAGGTTTTTTTATACCGGTGTCCCTCAACAGACTGGACAGCATGATAGCCCCCATCTGCATAAAGTTGGATGCAACCTACTAGCCATCTCCTCTTGCTCTTCCTCAGTGATGTCAAGTAAGTTCTCCTCCTCCCCCCAGCCACGAACAATACCACGGGAAAGGTGAGCAGCACAAGCCTCCTGCGACTCCTGCTTCGGTTGTTCTTCTGCCTCTTCCTTAAAGCCACCTTCCTCGTCTGACTTCTCTTCCCCAGACGACTCCTCCTCTCCTATCCTCTGTGATGCCGCAGGTGTTGATAATGCCGCAGGTGATGTTTCCAACAACTCTTCCTCCTCTTCCTGTTCATGCTCCTCTACAGCTTGATCCACCACCACTCTACGCATGGCACACTCCAGGAAGAAAGCATATGGGATCAAGTCGCTGATGGCGCCTTCACTGCGACTCACCAGGTTTGTCGCCTCCTCAAAGGGATGCATGAGCCTGTAGGCATTACGCATGAGTGTCCAGCACTTTGGCAAGAAAATGCCCAGCTCCCCAGAGCATGACCATTGACTGTAGCTGTACAGATACTCATTGAAGGCTCTCCTGTTGTAGCAGGTGGTCAAACATGAGGAGCATTGAATTCCAGTGAGTCAGGCTATCGCAAATCAAGCGCCTCACCGGGAAGTTGTTTCTCTGCTGAATATCGGCCAAGCGTGCCATGGACTGCTTCAGGACCTCCTGTAAGCCTGGGTACTTACACACAAATCTTTTGATAATTAGATTCAGCCCATGTGCCATGCAGGGTACATGTGTCAACTTCCCCAAACTCAAAGCTGACAAGAGATTACTGCTGTTGTCACACACCACGTTGCCGATCTCCAGTTGGTGCGGGGTCAGCCACTGATCCACCTGTTTGTTCAGAGCAACCAGGAGAGCTGCTTCAGTGTGACTCTCGGCTTTGAGGCAAGACATGTCCAAGATGGCATGACACCGTCGTACCTGGCATGCAGCATAGGCCCTGGGGAGCTGGGGGTGTGTAGTTGGAGAGGAGATCGCAGCACCAGTAGAGTGGCACTGCCACTCAACCGAGGAGGAGAAGGATGACAGTGAAGAGGATGGAGCAGGAGGAGTAGGAGGAGAAGGACAGGAGGTGGCAGCAGGCCTGCCTGCAATCCGTGGAGGTGTCAAAACTAGGTCCACTGCACAGCCATGTACTTCCTGCTTGCCAACGGTCACCAGGTTGACCCAATGTGCCATATAAGTAATGTATCTGCCCTGACTATGCTTTGCAGATCAGGTATCCATGGTCAGATTGACCCTTGACCCAACGCTGTGTGCCAGAGATGACACCACTTGCCTTTCAACTTCAAGGAACAGTTTGTGAATAACCTTTTTTAAAAAATAATTGCGGCCTGGTATCTTCCACTGTGGTGTCCCAATCGCCACAAATTTTCGGAAGGCCTCAGAGTCCACCAGCTGGTATGGTAACAGCTGGTGAACTAACAGTTCCACCAAGCCTGCTGTCAAATTCTGGGCAAGGGGGTGACTGGCAGACATTGGCTTCTTCCGTTTAAAGATTTCCTTCTCGGACACCTGGCTGCTGCTGTGGGCAGAGGAACAGGAACCACTAAGGCAGGGAACACACTTGTCTTTCAGTTTTCTGCGCGCGTTTTGCTGCATACTTATTCTGCACACCAAGTGTGTTTCTATGCAGGAAAACGCACGCGTTTTTTCACAGCAGCTGATGTAGTTGATAGAGAAAACTGACAAAATGTGCAGAATCAGGATACAGAATGTCAGTTTTTTTTCTGCGCGCGAACAACATATTAAGTGTGTACTAGCTCATTGATTACCATGAGTTCTCAGTTTTTCTGTGCAGAAAACGCGCCCGAAAACAGTCAAGTGTGTTCCCTGCCTCAAGGTGAGAGGCAGAGTGGAGGAGGGTGGATGTGAAGGTGCAAGGGATGAAGCGGCTGAAGATGCTGCACCTATTGGAGGAAGAGGAGAGTGGTTTTGCGTTTGTGTGCTGCTTTTCCTCAGGTGGTCATCCCATTGCTGTTTGTGCTTTTTCATCATGTGCCCCTTGAAAGGCAGTTGTCCCTATGTAGGTCTTGGTCTTTCCACGACTCAATTTTTGGTGGCAGAGGGTACAGATGGCATTGCTCTCATCTGAGGAAGACACACAAAAAAATCCACACCTCTGAGCTCTGGGATGATGGCATTTTTTGGTGGCGCCAGCAGCTGACCTTGAAGGGCATGTTGGCTGACTGTCCATAGGTGGCGATACATGCCGCCGGACACTGCCACAAGCTGTTTCTGATGATGAGCTCCCCCTGCTTCGTTCAGCAACTCATCTCATCCTACTCCTCTCTGACCCGTGAGCTAACAGTTCCACCAAGCCAGCTGTCAAATTCTGGGCAAGGGGGTGATTGGCAGACATTGGCTTCTTCCGTTTAAAGATTTCCTTCTCGGACACCTGGCTGCTGCTGTGGGCAGAGGAACAGGAACCACTAAGGCAGGGAACACACTTGTCTTTCAGTTTTCTGCGCGCGTTTTCCTGCATACTTTTTCTGCACACCAAGTGTGTTTCTATGCAGGAAAACACGCACGTTTTTTCACAGCAGCTGATGTAGTTGATAGAAAAAACTGACAAAATGTGCAGAATCAGGATACAGAATGTCAGTTTTTTTTCTGCGCGCGAACAACATATTAAGTGTGTACTAGCTCATTGATTACCATGAGTTCTCAGTTTTTCTGTGCAGAAAACGCGCACGAAAACAGTCAAGTGTGTTCCCTACCTCAAGGTGAGAGGCAGAGTGGAGGAGGGTGGATGTGAAGGTGCAAGGGATGAAGCGGCTGAAGATGCTGCACCTATTGGAGGAAGAGGAGAGTGGTTTTGCGTTTGTGTGCTGCTTTTCCTCAGGTGGTCATCCCATTGCTGTTTGTGCTTTTTCATCATGTGCCCCTTGAAAGGCAGTTGTCCCTATGTAGGTCTTGGTCTTTCCACGACTCAATTTTTGGTGGCAGAGGGTACAGATGGCATTGCTCTCATCTGAGGCAGACACACAAAAAAAATCCACACCTCTGAGCTCTGGGATGATGGCATTTTTGTGGTGGCGCCAGCAGCTGACCTTGAAGGGCATGTTGGCTGACTGTCCATAGGTGGCGATACATGCCGCCGGACACTGCCACAAGCTGTTTCTGATGACGAGCTCCCCCTGCTTCGTTCAGGAACTCATCTCATCCTACTCCTCTCTGAGCCCCCCCCCAAACTGTCCCCTGTTCATCTTTTGTATTGGGAACCCATGTGACATCCATGGCAGTATCTTCATCATCATCATCGACATCCTCAACAGCTTCGCTTGTATCGGACACTTCCAAAACTGCACCAACAACATGTACTTCATCATCCTCACACCTTACGTCCATACTGACGCCTGACTCAGACATATGAGGTGGTGGTCTAACATGCTTAGCACCTTAATCTTGTAACACTAATGGCTGTGAATTAGTTAATTCCCCACCAAATAGCTCATGTGAACTGTCAAATGGAGTGGATGTGGTGCTAGTAGTAGCAGTGATGGCTGCCAGCTGAGAGTTAAGTGGCCAGAATCAGAGCAGGAGGAGGAAGATATATCACGGTTCCGTGCGGAAGCTGAAGAAGATGAGGTGTTGTGTGTTAAATAGTCAACTACGTCCTGACAATCTTGGGAGTTGATGGCACGTGCCTTCTAAACACTGTACTTTGGTTGAGGGTCACACAAAATCATGTCAGCATGATCTCGAACAGACCTGCCGGGTGGCCTGCCTCTGGCTCTGCCTCTGCCTGTTGTTTTGTCCATATGGGGGGGGGGGGGATGAAGTGAAAGGTATGCACTGACTTGACTAATACAATGTGCAGTCACAAAGATGCAGTAAAAGGTATGCACAGACTGCTGGTATAATACAATGTGCAGTCACACAGATGCAGTGAAAGGTACTGACTGTTGGTATAATACAATGTGCAGGCACACAGATGCAGTGAAAGATATACACTGACTGATGGTATAATACAATGTGCAGTCACACCGATGCAGTGAAAGGTATGCAGTGACTGCTGCTATAATAATATGTGCAGCCACACAGATGCAGTGTAAGGTATGCAGTGACTGGTGGTGTAATACAAAGTGCAGTCACACAGGTGCAGTGAAAAGGTATGCACTGACTGGTATATAAAACAGTGTGCAGTCACACAGGTGCAGTGAAAGGTATGCAGTGACTGCTGGTGGTATGATACAATGTACATTCACACAGGTGCAGTGAAAAGGTATGCAGTGACTGTTGGTGGTATAATACAATGTGCAGTCACACAGGTGCAGTGAAAGGTATGCAGTGACTGGTGGTGGTATAATACATTGTGCAGTCACACAGGTGCAGTGAAAGGTATGCAGTGACTGCTGATGGTATAATACAAAGTGCAGGCACACAGGTGCAGTAAAAGGTAGGCAGTGACCGGTGGTGGTATAATACAATGTGCAGTCACACAGGTGCAGTGAAAGGTAGGCAGTGACTGCTGGTGGTATAATACAAAGTGCAGTCACACAGGTGCAGTGAAAGGTACACAGTGTCTGGTGGTGGTATAATACAATGTGCAGTCACACAGGTGCAGTGAAAGGTATGCAGTGACTGCTGGTGGTATAATACAAAGTGCAGTCACACAGGTGCAGTGAAAAGGTATGCACTGAACGTGCTGGGCCTGGCACAGTATAGCAAAAAGCAAGGGCCAGCTGCAACAGTCTGGGCTGTATATGCAGTGTCAGTGGGGCACAAGAACACTAGCTCTCAAAAGAGCTGTTTTGTGGTGCTTTTCAGCAACAAATATCAGCAAGGAGCAAGCTAACAAGAATGTAACTAAGCTTTCCCTATCTCTCCAGCAATGTCTCTCCCTACTCTCTCACTACAGGCAGTAGACAGAGTGAGAACATGGCCGACGCTGTTGCCTTTTATAAGGGGGGGGGGGGCTGCAGGAGGGAGTGCAGCCTAATTGGCTGCCGTGTGTCTGCTGACTGTGATGTAGAGGGTCAAAGTTTAGCCCAACAATGTAGTATTGGGGGCGGGTCGAACTCGCTAAATGTCCGCGGTTTGTCGCAGGTGAACCATTCGGGCCATCTCTACTACAACGACTATTTCCTCGGTTTTCTACTGTGGTTAGGTGATTTAAGCCTATTAAAAGCTTTGATATTGATTTTCTAGCATGAAGTATTTATTTAGTGTATTCTTGAACTGTGCAGGCTGGATTGAACAGTGGCAATGATACTGGGTACTACACAATCCCAAAATCCCTCTCTCCTGCCATTGCCAACATATCATCCACTAGTAATGTCAATGTCACTGGACGCTGGGTGTTCAAAGCCAGTAATCTACATCCAGAAGATCCTCATGGAGGTATAGGTTAGTAACAAATAAGTTTACTATGTACACAGACTGGGCTAGACTTGATACCAGTAACACTGCTGTTTAAACTCTAACAAGAATAATAATGTATTTCCCAAGTGAAGAACAAATATTGCAAAGAAAATAAAATGCAGCATTAAAATACATGGAATTATTGCTCAGCAGTAATGATCATAATCAGCTAATTTACGATTATGCCAAATTTCACGTACATTTTTGACATTTACGCTTATACGTAATTACGATTTGTAAATTAAATGGATTTCGTAGTGATTTGTAATTTCGCCTACAATTTTGCGTAATTTTTGCACAATTTCGTGCTGACTTGGCAAAGCCTCCATACCTGGTAGTGACACCAAAATTACTACATATGTTAAGGAGAATAGTGGGTACGAGTCAAAAAAAATATTTTCCAAAAAGACCTTGTAGTTTTTGAGAAAATTGATTTTAAAAATGTGAAAAAAATGTAAACTAAAAAAACGAGTTTAAAAACCATTTTTCTTTGATATTTCAAAATGATTTTCTCAAAAACTACAAAGTCTTTTTGAAATATTCTCCTAAACATATGTAGCAATTTTGGTAGCAATAACATGTATGGGGCCTTTGCTATTAACCGCTAAAGTCAGCACAGAATTTTGCGAAATTGCTCGAAAATTATATGAAATTTTATGTGAAATGAAGAAATATTGTATTACATACGAAATTAATTATGATTTTCCCTGAAATTTCGCATTACGATACGTAACTGCAAATTTCGATGCAAAATGTTGCACATGCGAAATTTCGGCCCACCACTGTTGCTCAGAGGGGATGCCCCTTTGCCCATATTCAATTAACTTTTTCTCTTTAGTTTTCTTCAAGGTGATATTTTCAAAATTGTCAATAAAATGCCTTGTAAAGCAAACAGGAAAATACTCAAATTTATGTTGATAGTACTTTTGCACCTACTTTTTGTTATTTTTTCAGTTGCAAAGGACTGCAAAGTTATTTTAAAAAGAAGATGAAAAATTATCTTCTATGCGAAAACTCAGGAGAAAAAGATAATTACATATGGGCTCATGTCTTTATTCTCTTTTTCCTTTTTTAAATATTATTGTTATTATTTTTCATTTATATAGCGCCAACATATTTTGCAGCACTTTACAAAGCACAATAAGACGACAAGGGGAACAAAACAATGTACAGCAGAGTCTCAAGCAGCACAAATATTGCAACAAAAACAGTAAACATTAGGAGGATGACCCTGCCCTTGCAAGCTTACCATCTAAAGGGTAGTGGAGGACACACTAGGTAGTGTGTGTGTGTGTGTGGGGGGGGGGGGAGTGGATGAGGCAACTAGCCTTTGCCTCTGATTACATTGTGAACAGATAAGTAAACGGGGGCTATAAAATGTTGTAAGCTTGTCTGAATAGGTGTGTTTTAAGAGTGTGATCAAGTTGCCCAGGTGTGGAGCATGACGTTAATAAAAGCAGAATGACAAGATGGTCTAGTAGACTGTAGTGTGCATGTTCTTTCATTCACATTTCTTTCCACATATCAATCCTCAGATAATCCAGAAGATCCTCAGGTGGTTCCACCACCAGTCACCCTATTCACAACAACAACTACTGCTGCCCCTCTCATCTCCTCAGGTAATATTAATCATTAAAGAGAACCTTAACTGCACTTTTACACTTTACACTGAAGTGAAATGTTTCACTTACCTGGAGATTACCCCCTGCAGATGTTCTGTGACCTGCGCCATCACTCACTGATCATCCGTTCCTAAGCCGTAGCTCAGTTTCATTTTCGGAGACTGATTAGTCATTGAGCAGTGTGCCTGCGTGGCTCTGGCAGTGCACATCCTTAATCATGCTCCTCTCCCTGAGGCCGTCTTGCACCTGCGCAGTGCATGTAATACGTACATACATACGTATGCATACTGCACAGGCGCAAGATGGCCACAGGGATGGGAGTGTGATTGAGGATGTACATGGCCAGAGCCACGCAGACGCACTGCTGAAAACGTAACTGAGACACGATGGGGGACTGGTTGAACGGTGAGTGAAGGCACGGACACAGGATGTCTGCAGGGGGCTGGTGGAAAATCCAGGTGTACATTTGAAAAGTACGACTGGAAAAAAGGGCGCCTGGTATAAACGAAAAAGCCAGATTCGGCTACAAAGGCGCCTGGTATAGCCAAAATACCAAATTCAGCTACAAAGGGCACCTGGTGTAGGCAAAATGTCAAATTTTGCTACAAAGGGTGCCCGGTGTAGCCAAAATGTCAAATTTGGTTACAAAGGGTGCCTGGTGTAGCTAAAAAGCTCATTTTATTTTATAAAGAGGATGCTGTTATAGGCAAATTTGTTGGGCTATAAAAGGGCTCTGGATATAGCCTAGAAAAGTTATATAGCCGAGAAAAGTGAATACCATGACCTTACTTCTGCCTACTCTCACACAGAATCCTCCTCTGGTGGTACCTAACCCTAAGACCCCCTGTTTGTGCCTAATCCTAACCCCCCAGTGGTGCCTAAACCTAACCCCTCCGTGGTAGTGCCTAACCTTATAACCCTCCTGGTGTTGCCTAACTCTAAGACCCCCCTAGTGATTACTATGACCTAACTTCTCCCTACTCTCACACAGAACCATCCCCTGGTGGTGCCTAACCCTTACCCCTCTGGTGGAGCCTAACCCTAAGAGCCCCCCAGTGTGCCACACAGCCAATCAAATTTCAGCCATTCATTTTAAATGGGAAAATGTAAACTGCAGCTATTCTTAGACTGTTAATCGCAGGGTTCTCAAACTTGGCACACTTGGTCACTGGGTGAATGTGATTAAGATTCAAGAAAGTGGGTGGAGTCTACAACAGCCAATCAAAATTCACCTATTGATTTTCAAGGGGAATATTTAAACTGCTGCCATTCTTACACTGCTTATGGCAGAGGCTTCAAACTTGCTACAGTCGGTCATTGGGTGACTAAGGTTCAAATTCACTAAAGGGGCGGGGCCACAAACAGCCAATCAGATTTCTTTGGTGGATAAACTGCTTCCAATCACACATTTTTGATGCCGGGAACCTGAAAGCTCACAAACTTGGTCATTGAGTTAGAAACAATGAACACCAAGAGCCCCAATAGTGTAATATGTACTGGTAAATGGTTACTAGATAGAGTAAATATTAATACTCACAAACCAGGGTTACCATTAGGCAACCACTGTAAAGGCAGGTGGGGAGATTTTCCTGACCCCACTCAGGAATAAGAAGTTGCTCTCTGCAGATGAGAAAAAGGGGGTTCAACCCTCCACCCAGGGTGGACTCAATATTATGCAGGAGAACAGAGGATAAAAGGAAGCTAAATGAGATTAAAAAACAAATTCTTGGTAAATAGAGGAGGTAGTGGTGGACTTACCTCCTCCAAGTAGACACACAACGACTGTAGTAAAGACAGTCAATATATTTTATTTATGAACTCCAAATATGCAACGCGTTTCGCAGGTTTGATCCCACTTCATCAGGCAATAACAACGGAGCAAAAGCACATGCGGTCAGTAGAAGAGCCAGGCACCTCTCTCAAACACTGCGGCCGTTTGTATTTTTTTCCTGCCTCATCGAGGCGTTCTCTCTCCCCTTCCTCCCTCCCTCCCTCCCATTCCCTCCTCCCCTCCAGTGTGTGGAATGGAACAGGACGGCGATCCGTCCTGTTCCGCCTCTCATAGGCACCAGCCTATGAGAGGAGGGCACTCCCTGGCCAATCAAAGGCCAGTAATCGCCGATCTCGTACAGCGCTGCGGCCCCCGGCAGCTTTGTACGCTTGTAAACAAAGGGGATTTCTTTCCCCTTATGTTTACAAGTAGTCTGCTAGCCGCGATCGGCGGGTAGCAGGCTAATCACGGAACTCCGTTCCGTGAAAAGCGGCAGGGAACGATCGTCATGAATGACGTCACGCACATGCGCAGAGAGTGCCCGGCAACAGGTGCGCGATCTAGGACGCGCTTCGCCGGGCAGCGCAGGCGTACTACTCCGGGTCAGAGCGACCCGAAAGTAGTAAAAGCCCCAGAGATGTTCGCCGAGCGAACAGTTCGCAACATCTCTAGAGGTGAGTAACTTAATTTGTCACATTACACACAGGCAAGCTGATAGCATCTCCAGCCCTCAGCCTGTGACAATGAGACAAACAGAACATGGCTGCCCTCATTGTATCACAGGAATAAATAATCATAAACTATTGAATCTTTTTGCAGCTAGATTTGCTGTGTAAACTATCTAAACTTTAGATAAGTTATATAGACAAGGTACTTGTTAGGGCCCTTTTCCACTTGCGGTGTTTGCGATGCTGAATCGCAAAATCGCAAACCGCTAGTGATTTTGAAATCGCTACGGTTTGCTTTTTAACATAGGAATCGCGATAGGTAATTTCCACTAACGCGATTCGTTTTTGACTCAAACGGGATCGCACCGCGGAGCGATTTTTGCCGCGATTTTGCTATGCAGTGCATTGCATAGCAAAATCGTGAACGCAATCACCGGGAAGTTTCCTGCATCTGCGAACGCTAGCGATTGCTAGTGGAAAAGGGCCCTTATAGTTAGTTTTTCATCTCGGATCCGCTTTAAGAAAACAGGAATCTCAATACGAGACTCTTTTCTGCTACTAATGTTCTATTTCTTAGCTGTACTACACATACAAATCATACAATTCATTATGTCATACTTTTTTTTTGCTTCTGGTTTGCTTTATAGCAAAAATGCTGTAGAATACATTTGCCAATTTGATTGGCTGCTTTGAGATTTATGCAGGGTGGTTGGTATAGGGATGATCGGAAGAGGCGATTTCCGATATCGTGGTAATTCCGCCTACTACAATAACGAAATTCTGCTACCTCTACATTCCGGCGGTTTCCCGCGGTATTCCACATTCCGGAGGTACAATTTCCGCAATGTTAAAGGGAACCTAATGGACGTTTCCTTTTAAACAAATACCAGTTCCCTGGCAGTCCTGCTGATAACGTTGGCTTTAGTGGTGGCTGAATCACAATCCTGAAACAAGCATGCAGCTAATCCAGTCTGACGTCAGTCAGAGCACCTTATCTGCATGCTTGTTGAGGGGCTGTGGCAAAAAGTATTAGAGACACAGAATCAGCAGGAGAGTCAGGCAACTGGTATTATTTTAAAAGGAAAAATCCACATCCTTCTCAGTTTAGGTTCCCTTTAAAAGGATTTCTGTAAATTTCCGAGGTATTACTCACAGGCTCATTTGAAACATTGTTTTTGAAACAACGTAGGCCATGGGACCTAGAGGTTGTTCCACGGCAGTCATTACAAATTTTTTGGGGAGCAGCAGGAGTTGTCATAGGCCCTGGGACCTAGAGGTGGTTCCACGTCAGTCATTACAATCTTTGTTTGGAGCAGCAGGAGTTGTCATAGGCGATGGGACTTAGAGGTGGTTCCACAGCAGTCATTACAATTTTTGTTTGGAGCAGCGGGAGTTGTCATAGGCCATGGGACCTAGAGGTGGTTCCACGGCAGTCATTACAATTTTTGTTTGGATCAGCAGAAGTTGTCGTAGGCCATGGGACCTAGAGGTGGTTCCACGGCAGTCATTATATTTTTTTGGAGCAGCAGGAGAAGTTGTAGGCCATGGGACCTAGAGGTGGTTTCACAGCAGTCATTACATTTTTTTTTTTGGAGCAGCAGGAGAAGTTGTAGGTTATGGGACCTAGAGGTGGTTCCACGGCAGTCATTACAATTTTTGTTTGGAGCAGCGGGAGTTGTCATAGGCCATGGGACCTAGAGGTGGTTCCACGGCAGTCATTATATTTTTTTGGGAGCAGCAGGAGAAGTTGTAGGCCATGGGACCTAATGGTGGTTCCACGGCAGTCATTACAATTTTTGTTTGGAGCAGCAGGAGTTGTCGTAGGCCATGGGACCAAGAGGTGGTTCCACGTCAGTCATTACAATTTTTGTTTGGAGCAGCAGGAGTTGTCGTAGGCCATGGGACCTAGAGGTGGTTTCACAGCAGTCATTACAATTTTTTGGGGAGCAGCAGGATTTGGCATAGCCCATGAGACCTAGAGGTGGTTCCACGGCAGTCATTACAATTTTTTTTTTGGAGCAGCCCTTTTTTGGCCAACAGCATAGGGTTAGGATAGAATATAATGTCGGACAGCTGCAAAAGCTGCATTTTTATGATCTTAAAATGCAAAAATATGCGATGATAGTGATAGGCAGCAGAGTTTGAGAGGGAGACCATTTGAGGCTTGAAAAACAGCAACATTTTAATTTAGTCTGTCTAATCTTCATCATGAATCAGTGAGAGGGGCCTTGTAATTATCACTGATCCATGACTCATTCATTATTATAAACGTTAGTATGTCCACCTTGTCTGTGGACAGACGGGTCTGTTGGTCGGTGACCACCCCACCTGCAGCACTAAATACTCGCTCAGAAAGAACACTGGCGGCGGGGCATGCAAGAACCTCCAGTGCATACTGAGCAAGTTCAGGCCAGGTATCCAGTTGTTTTGTCCAATACTCCATGGGGTCATCATTGCTCTACATATAGTCTAGAGCACTGGCTGACCCCAAGTAATCATTCACCATACGGGCCAGCCGCTGGTGGTGACTACTTTGCCCGCTGGTGGTGCTGCTGCTACAATAAGTATTGGGAAAATCTGGCATTGGCTGGTAAAATTCCTTCAACATACTCAGCAGGTTCACAGATTGGCTATTGGTGCTGCTGCTGGGAGTGGGACCACCAGACCTTTACTGAGTATGATGAGGCTTGGTAGATTGGACCCGGGATACAGGTTCAGAAAACGTATCTTCTACCCAATGAAGAAGGGCATCCCGGATGTGGCTCATCCTGGTTGCCTGGGAGGGGGTATGAACTGACACATTTTCCCCTTGCATCGGAGATCTAAGATGTTGGCCACCCACATGTCGAGCCTTGATTTGAAAGTTTTAATCTGGGGGTCCTCACAGAGGCACTGGAGCATATGCGCAGCCATAGGGAAGAGATGTCTGCCATGAATCATCTCTTCCTGGCTGTCAGAACTGCTCCAGCTCCACATCAGAATCTTCTTCACACCCCCGGACAATGGGCTCTTCTGCTTCCACAAGCTCTGCCTCCTCATCCAGGACTTGAGCATGCTCACTCACTCCCCCACTTGACTGACCACTGTTCAGTAGGTCTTCCTCCCCCTGTCCAAGCAGTTTGTCAAGAGCCTTGTCCAGCATGAAGACAAAAGGGAGCACTTCTGATATGCTGCAGTGCTCCTCACTGACCAATTTTGTTGCGTGCTCAAATGGCTCCAATACTTTACACACCTGTTCAATCAGCTGCCACTGGTCCCCAGTAATGTAGTCCAGTGGCCCTGTTCTGGAGGAAGATGTCTGAGACAGGTATAGCCTGACCGCCATTCGCTGCTCCCACAACCTCTCCAGCATGTGGAGGGTGGATTTCTACCGCGTTGGACAATCAGAAATAAGCCTGTGCTGCCGCAGGATACGGCGGCACTGCAGCAGTTTCAAGGCCTCGGTGGCGGTTGCGGAGCGACGGATATGGGCTGACACTTTTCGTGCTGAGGCCACTGCGTCCTTCAACCCATCAAAAGTGCGTAAGAACTTCTGGACTACAAGGTAGAAGGCGTGGGCCAAGAAAGGTAAGTGAGTGTAGCCACCTTCAGAAATAGCGGCCAGCATGTTGGCACCATTATCAGACCTTACTAAACCTGTCTCCAGTTTTCGGGGGAAAAGCTACTGCTGAATCTGATCCTGTAAGGCTGAAAGGATTACAGATCCGGTTTTCCTGTTCTCGTCCATGGATTCAAGTTTTAGCACTACTTGGCATTGATAATGCTGCAGACCAGTGTAGGAGCAGGGCCATTTGCTGGGAGGCTCAGCAACGGCGGACTGGCCTTGAACAGAACAGATAGCAGAGGGAAGTAGAACAGGCCTCCCCTTCAACCCATGTGGCGGCACCACCAGCTGAGATGCCCCAGATCTTGCGGTAAAAGTTAGATACTTTCCCTGTCCATGCCTGCTGCTCCAACCATCCATAGTGAAGTGCACCTTGCCACTGACAGCGTGATCCATAGACTGGCCGACACACTCCACAATGTGCTGGTAAAGGGCAGGGATAGCATTCCTGGCAAAAAAATGGCGGCTGGGGATCCGCCATTGTGGAGCAACACTGTTCATCAGTCTGTGGAAGCGGGCACAGTCCACAAACTGATAGAGAGGCCGCTGTTGGCCCAACAGCCTTGCCAGGAGCGTATTATTTTTGACAACAAACGGATCAGTTGCAGGGAGCATCCGCTTCCTCTGCAACATTTCTGGCAAAGAGGCCTGACACTGGAACACTGGTGATTCAGAGGAAACAAACAAGGGTGATGATGAGGTGCTTGCCGAGGTCTGGAGCCCTCTTCCAGCCTGGCAGGCAGAGGGATTTGAAGTAGAATGGGACTGAGCAGGTTGGATCGGGACAGGATGACTAGAAAAAGAAGAGGATGGGCCTGTTGCTGCTGCTTTTCCTCCACCCATCATATTGTAATTCTTTACATATTCGAACGCCCGTCTGTGGTGGACGCGCAGATGGCTTATCAGCCCTGAAGTGCCGAACCCGCTGCTTGATTTGCCTCTGCTCACATGGAACAGTGGTGCAACCTGTTCTAGCACGTCGATGCTCAGCATTGGACTGGTGGGTACTGACAGACGGGAAAGCACTTGCAGGCTGCTGGCCAACCGTCTGCTCTGTTTCTCCATGCTGCTCCCACCTGCTAGTGCCTAACCCACCAGATGGCAGCCACCTCATCATCCAAAACATCATCCAGTTCAACCAAAGCTCTGGAACCCACAAATGAGTGACTCTTCTGGACCCTCCAACTGGCCATTAAACACCTCTGTAGTTCCCAGTTGTGATGGATTACTGGATGAAGAAACCACAGGGGCCATTTTTGTCACCACAGAACCCACCACTTCTTGGGAGCTTGGTCCCATGGTCTCCTCCAATGCCTCCTCCCAATTCTTCTCCACATCTCTCTCATTGATATAGGTGTGCTTTAATTCTGGAGGAGAGTACTGGGAGGAAGCAACCTCATCAAGAGAAGCAGCTGTGGTTGGGTTCTGGTCATGAGGAGCCTGGCCACTACTGGTGCTGCTGCAACTAGCTTGAGCTTCACGTTCCTCAGACTGGGTACAGGGTTCCGGATATTGAAAAATAATCAACAACTCTGCTCGCCTGCGGCTCTGTCAAAATTTACTGCGTGCCAACACAGGGAAGATATCTCTGATCAGGGGGGAACGCTTTCTGCTGCTGCTGCCACCCTCAACCTGATCCGCAGCACCCTGTGGGTCTCCGCTATCGCAGCCTGCATGGGGGCTAGGGGTTAAGGAGGCTCGAGAGGTGGAACCACACCAAATTTTTTGGGCATTTCCCACACTCTGAACATATAAAAAATATATAAATTTCTATACAGGTTGATACATCATCTGTAATTTTAGTGCATTTAAGAGTAGACATTTTTCCTTTAACTTTAACATCGATTTTCTCAAAAAATACAAGGTCTTTTTGAATTGTTTTCCTCTTGTTCCCACTGTACTCCTTAACATATCCTGTACATTTGGTGTTTCTAGCATGTGTGAGGGCTTTGCTATTAACCGTTAAAGTCAGTGGTCATTAAATAAAAAAAAATAACCATTAAAAAAGTGTTTGCACAAAATACATACTTTTTGATGACTATTTTGCAGTTAATTCTCCTCCGCCATGCCACTGTAAAGGGTTTTGATACACTTTATTCACATCTGTAAAATAAATTTTAGCCGCAGAGATGCCCTCAAAGTTTTGAAGTTCTCCTGCCTATTAAAGTCTATGGAGCCCACCGCAAACTGCTGTTTTGCAAACATTTGCAGTAAATTCACGTTCGCCGAAAAAAAATCTGATGTTCGTTTGCTACATCACTATTGGTCAACTTAAAGGATACCCCAACTGAAATGTGACATAATGAGATAGACATGTGTATGTACAGTGCCTAGCACACAGATAACTATGCTGTGTTCCTTTTTTTCTTTCTCTGCCTGAAAGAGGTAAATATCAGGTATGTAAGTGGCTGACTCAGTCCTGACTCAGACAGGAAGTGACTACAGTGTGACCCTCACTGATAAGAAATTCCCATTTTTTACCTCTTTTTTGCTCTCAGAAGCCATTTTCTGCTAGGAAAGTGTTTTATAGTTGGAATTTCTTATCAGTGAGGGTCACACTGTAGTCACTTCCTGTCTGAGTCAGGACTGAGTCAGCCACTTACATACCTGATATTTAACTCTTTCAGGCAGAGAAAGAAAAAAAGGAACACAGCATAGTTATTAGTGTGCTAGGCACTGTACATAAACATGTCTATCTCATTATGTCACATTTCAGTTGTGGTATCCTTTAACAATTACTTTGATGAACACAACTTTTAGCATTTATCCTCAGCCCTGGTATCTTTAAGGCCTCTTGCACACTGCAAGCGATTCAGATTCAGATTCCGCTTTTTAATCTGTTTTTACATCCGATTCCGATTTGCAGTTTGCTCCCTGCACACTGCAAATCGGAATCTGAATCAGATGTAAAAACAGATTAAAAAGCGGAATCTGAATCGGAATCGCTTGCAGTGTGCAAGAGGCCTAAAGGATACCCGTGGTGACATGTGACATGATGAGATAGACATGGGTATGTACAGTGCCTAGCACACAAATAACTATGCTGCGTTCCTTTATTTCTTTCTCTGCCTGAAAGAGTTAAATATCAGGTATGTAAGTGGCTGACTCAGTTCTGACTCAGACAGGAAGTGACTACAGTGTGACCCTCACTGATAAGAAATTCCAACCATAAAATACTTACCTAGCCGAAAATGGCTTCTGAGAGCAGAAAAGAGATAAAAAGGGTCAATTGTTCATATATTTTAGCTCTGGCATACTTCAATGAATGTGTCATTGAGCAAAAACAATAAAACAGTTAAAACTTAAACTTAAAAAGTTAATTTAGGAGAAGGAAGATAGATATTAATCGTTTATTTCATTCGTTTATTTTCGCTTCGGGTGTCCTTTAACATCTCAACATACATCTGCAATCTTACTGAATACCATTTCTCAAAATTTATCTCCAGTCTCAGTGAATGTAACGTCTCAAGATATGGCTTCTACAGTTACCACTGCAATGAATACAACCTCTCGACCGGCATCCCCAGCCTCAGTGACAGTAACTTCTCAAGATGCATCTGCCACATCTAGGACCTTGATAAATACATCCTCTCAACAAGCATCTTCTGGTGAGTTCTTAAAAATGTATTTGCTAATAACAACAGGCATCAATAGTTTATTTTTCTATCCTAGAGTGCTCATCACTTTTCCATCAGTTACTGGTGATGCCTAGGCTTTATGTGCAGGCACAGGTAAATGTGCAGGCACAAGTAAATCTTTTTAACCTCTTACTGTTTCTAGATGTACCTCATATGTCCAGATCTGTGCCTCTCTGTGTTCCTGGGCAGATGAGGTACGTCCAGTTCAGAATGCTGCTGTTCGCGCACTCCAGCGTGTGCACATGCGTGCTTCCGTCGCGCGTGCACGTGCACTCTTCTAATTGTGAATAATTAATGATTCACATAAAGTTAGGAGAGGAAAAAAAGTTATATTTCCCATAAATTAAAGTCACAGTGAGCCCATTAAATAATAAAGGTTTTATTTTTTTAAGTTTTTACCCCAGCAGACTAATAAGCCCCTTGTGTCACCTATATTTGGCCTGCACAAGCGCAGTACGCACCAGATGGCGTGGACACGTGGGCATGAGTGCCTGCACAGGCGCAGAAGATCCGACCCCGCCGGTGTGTCATGATCATTACGGGCGGCCAGCCGGGACACCGAGGAGGACTGGGGCTGCGGGGAGGGCCTGAGGCAGTTGCTAGGGGTTGGAAGAAGCCCCAGGTGAGTAAAAATAAATTATAAGAGTTTGCCTCGGGAGTCCTTTAAGAATCATGGACGCCTGTAATGGCTGCCGCCCGTAGGGATTGGATACAATCACTAGGACGACAGCTCGGGGACCCAACGCTATATAGATGGATTTGAATGTTGTTGCCTAGCAATGCATCTATATAGTACTGGGATCCCCAAACTGTGCACCTTAATGTTTGCATGCAATGGCTCCAGATGCACAGGCTAGCGATAATGGCATGCTACATGCACAACTTGTGATGAAATATGGCATGTATGGTATCGTTTTAACCCGAACAAGCAATGTAATGTAATTTGAGGTGGTTTACAACTGTGGCTCTTGTCATGTAAAAATTAGGAAGGGGAAATATGAAAAAATGCGTAATTTGTGTGTTGACACCTTATTGTCTTCGATAAAGTGCCGGTGAACTAAAATACTTGGAAAAAATATTACCGAAAGGAAGCCTAATTTGTCCTTAAAAACAATGTATGTGTTACTTTGATGGCATAGGTGATAAAAAGTTATTGCTGTATCAATCTGATATGCCAAAATTGTCAGGGTAAAAACCTCAGAAGTGGTTAATGTCTGTGCCAAACTTAAAGGGAATGTCTGAAGAAATTAAAAAGAAAATAATCTACTTACCTGGGGCTTCCTCCAGCCCTTGGATATGTCCCTCACCGCAGTTTCATTGTCCTGGGATCCCCTCCATTGGAGATGCCGATCTTGCCAGGTTGGCATCTACTGCGCCTACTCAACACTGGTGACCCTGCTCATGTGGTCTGGAGCGTTCTGTGCAGGCGCAGGAGTACTGTGCCTGCGAAGAATGCTCAAGGCCATGTGAGCATGATCATCAGCGGCGCTTGCACAAGCACAGTACATGCTGACCTAGCGAGGTCGGCATCTGCACCGGAGGGGACCCTGGGCCACCGACTGGGAGCGGATTGCAGCGAGCGCTCAGGATGGCTGCCAGGGGCTGGAGGAAGCCTCTAGTAAGTAGATTTTGTTTTTGTTTTTTTTAATCCTCAGATGTTTCCTTTAACCAAAGTATTAAAAGTTGACTTGTATGACATCTGAATGGCTTAAGTTTGACCTATTTTGAGTTTTTTTTACATTTTAAACATGATTATAAAAAATGGCCTCTCTGTCAATGCTAAACTAGGAACTGACAATGACATATTCACAGTATTCCTAAAGCAAAAAGGCCAGTGAAAAGGTTATCATAGCGGTTGATTCATTTGCTAAGTGAACAATTAAGAATCTAAAGTGCATTTTTTTTAATATTTCAATGGTTTTAATTTTGAAATATTTAAACAAGAATGCAGATACAAGATGGATTTTAAAACTCACAATGACGTCTCATAAATGTCATAGTATAGCTATACATACTAAAACTTCCTTTAATCAAAGATATACACAAAAACATTGCAACAAGTGGTACCGTACAACACTTATGGTTCAGTTGATTGTTGATAGATTTTTGGTGAGATTGGGTATGTAGTGGGGTGCAGAAATCACTGTCCAGGCAAAGAGGGCTTGATTGACTTAGCAGGCATATCATTCCATTATCAGCCCACTTACAACCAGCATTTGGCTTCTTAAGGCCAATACACACGTCGGATTTTTGCGAACGACCCGTCGTTTGAACGTTCCGACGTTCCGACGTTCGCACGTCAAATCCGGCGTGTGTACAGACTATCGTTCGGGTGATAAGACTGGTTTTCAGCGATCCGGGCGGATCGCTGAAAACCAGTCTTATCACCCGAACGATAGTCTGTACACACGCCGGATTTGACGTGCGAACGACGGAACGTTGAAACGACGGGTCGTTCGCAAAAATCCGACGTGTGTATGGGCCTTAAGTCCTAGCATTTTTTCGAGTATACTCAAAATATAAGCCCTCCCCTAAAATAAACCCTAGCAGCAGTGTAAAAGACGGGGACACAGCCGGCGCTGGGGACCTGCTCCCTTCCCCTCCCAGCCTGCTCGCTTGCCACCTTTACCCCCTCTGCTCCCGGCTCCCTCCTTAAGAAAGTCCGGATCCCCCCAGCTGTTTATGCCTTGCATAATTCACACCGCAGATCAGTGGTGACGGAGCTCATGTTGTCCAGTAACAGCGTCGTCCTATACAGGAAGTAAACAGTGATCACTTCCCGTATATGGCGGAGCTTCCTGGACTACATTAGCTGCCTTTAACAATGATGTGTGGTGTGAATTATGCGAGGCATAAACAGCAGGGGATCCAAACTTTCTTAAAGAGGGGTCCATGAGCCCCAGGGGGGGGGGGGGTCTGGCTATATACCAGGGGGTTCTGGAAGAGGGTGCTGGGGGGCATTTAGAGGCAGCGTAGGGGCAGAATGGAAAACAGGGGGAATGGTGAGAATCAGGACAGCTCACCTCACATGCCAGCTCCCCCCGTTTCTGATATTGATATGTGATATGTGGTATCCTTAAAGTGAGCATATCACCTCCTTTCTAGGCTTCAACTAAGAAAATACATTGGGACCTCATTCTAGATAAATGTACATTTTGGGTTTTAAAAGGATCTTCTTCTTTTTTCCAGGTGTTTCCTTTAAAGATACAGTAACCACAAGTTCTCAGAGCACCACAACCTTAAATCACTCAAGTATCCTAACAGAGTCCGTTGTTACTAGCAGAGAGACACAACCACAACAGACTTCACCACCGTCCAGAGCATCCAAGCTACTTGCAACTGAAGCTCTTTTGTTTTATTTTCTAGTAATAAAATTATTGATTTGAAGGATTTTAATTAAAAAAGGTACAGTTAAAGGGAATCTGAAGTGAAAATAAACTCATGAGATAATGCTTTGTATGTGTAGTACAGCTAATGGTGGCCATACACTGGCCGATTTGCCATCAGATCTGACCAAAAGATAGATCCTTCTCTGATCGAATCTGATCAGAGAGGGATCGTATGGCCACCTTTACTGCAAACAGATTGTGAATCGATTTCAGCCTGAAACTGTTCACAATCTGTGGAGCTGCTGCCACTGCAGCCGCCCGCCCGCAAACATTACCTGCTCCGGCCGGCGTGAGTCTCCTGTCACCGCTGTCTTTTTCTTCTCCGCTCCAGCTCCGCTCTGGCTACTGAACTTCCTGTCCAGGGGAAGTGTAAACAGTAGAGGGCGCTCTACTGTTTAAACTTCCTGCCAGGACAGGAAGTTCTGTGTAGCTCTGGAGCCCTAAGCCTGAAGCAGAGAAGAAGACCAGGGGACTCGCGCCGGCTGGAACAGGTAATGTATACCCGCTGTATTGCGTCGGTCGTCAGGCATTCAAACGCCGCTAACTTCGCACTCCTGACTTGCCGGCGGGCGAAAAAAATCTTCCGCATGGATGGGTCGACGGGAACGATCGATTTCGGACGGAAATCGATCGTTCTGTCAGGTGTGCGCGGCAATTTCACAGCCGTTTCGATCACTCTGATCGAAACGGCTGTATATCGGCGGGAAAATCGTTAGGTGTATGGTGTCCTTTAAGAAATAGAACATTAGTAGTAAAACAACGAGCCTCCTATTGTTTCCAGTACAGGAAGAGTTAAGAAACATCACTTGTCATCTACGCAAAAGAGCTTCACTGAGCTCTCAGACCAAACTTTGGACAGAGACAGCAGCTATTTTCTGAAGCACTTATGCATCAAAGAAACAGTCAGAGACAGATTTAGGTAAGGTTTTACTGCAGAGGAGTTCAAAGAGTAATTAGCTCTGCTCTGTTTCAAAGTTTAAAATACAGGGTGTGGTTTGTAAACTGCAAATATGAGAGAATGATGCAATGTTATAAATAAAGCTATATAACTGAGAATAAAAATATGGGGCTCCTTTCTTTGCTACTAATGTTCTATTAATAATGTGTACTGCACATACAAATCATTATATCATTTTTGTTTTACGTTTTTTTTCCGCTTCAGGAACTCTATCCAATGGAACATAAGCGATATGTTACAGCTAATAAAAATTCTGAACCTAATGATCTGACAACATTTCTAATACAAGTTTCACTTTTCCTACTTAAATTGAAATTCCATTTTAACTATAAAAGTTTCTGTAAAATAGTCTAAATTTTGCAATTTAAATGTTATTAAAATGACTTTGGAATTAAACTTTGCGGCGATGTGTGAATTTACAACGCTATCCATAAACACAAACGGTTCTTTGTAGGGGGTGCAAATGACATGGTATGCACTATGCCATGGAAGTAGTAATGAGGTTCAAAATTCAACAAAAGTTGGAGTTTATCTCAAAAGCTGACACTGTCCTCTTCTCTGTCTTTACTTGAGCGCCAGCAATAGCATCTAGCTCCTGCCAGGGCTCCCCATTCGTCCACTAGGTGTAACAGTGAGAGTGAGGAGCCTTGCCACGGGCCATAAAGTAGAGTGACCAGACGTCCCGGATTGCCCGGGACGCGTCCCGGATTCGGGGTCCGCTGTCCCAGGCTGCATGAGGTCCCGGGAAACGTCCCACTTTCAGCAGCGGGACGTCCCGGCCTCGGGACTCTGGCCACTCTATGCTTATGAACTGGCAGCGGCGTCTATAGACGCCGTGCCAGTTCATTGTCCGCAGCCCCGCTCCAGCCTCCTCTTCCGGTGTCTGTTCCGACACCAGCAGGCGAGCAGAGCTACGGCAAGATGGCTGCCGAAGCCCTGTACTGGAGACTATTTGTCTCCAGTACAGGCTTCGGGCGCCATCTTGCCATAGCCCTGCTCTGCCAGGCTGTCCTGTCAGCGCGGGAGACTTCAGGAGGAAGGTGGTCCCGGGAGAAGCGCGGCAGAGGCCGGAGACTTCTGCCAGGTGAGTAAATGCTTTCTTTTTCAGGTGAAATGTTTGCCCGCATTGTTTCTGTTCTGGGGAAATGTTTGCCCGCATCGTTTCTTTTCTGGGGAAATGTTTGCCCGCATTGTTTCTTTTCTGTGGAAATGTTTGCCCGCATTGTTTCTTTTCTGGGGAAATGTTTGCCCGCATTGTTTCTTTTCTGGGGAAATGTTTGCCCGCATTGCGTTTCTTTTCTGGGGAAATGTTTGCCCGCATTGCGTTTCTTTTCTGGTGAAATGTTTGCCCGCATTGCGTTTCTTTTCTGGTGAAATGTTTGCCCGCATTGCGTTTCTTTTCTGGTGAAATGTTTGCCCGCATTGCGTTTCTTTTCTGGTGAAATGTTTGCCCGCATTGTTTTTTCTGGTGAAATGTTTGCCCGCATTGTTTCTTTTCTGGTGAAATGTTTGCCCGCATTGCGTTTCTTTTCTGGTGAAATGTTTGCCCGCATTGCGTTTCTTTTCTGGTGAAATGTTTGCCCGCATTGCGTTTCTTTTCTGGTGAAATGTTTGCCCGCATTGCGTTTCTTTTCTGGTAAAATGTTTGCCCGCATTGCGTTAATTTTCTGGTGAAATGTTTGCCCGCATTGCAGTAATTTTCTGGTGAAATGTTTGCCCGCATTGCAGTAATTTTCTGGTGAAATGTTTGCCCGCATTGCGTTTATTTTGTGCTGACATGTTGCCCATTGCATTTAGTTTCTGGTGTCCGGGGTAACTGTTACTGCATTTATTATTTATTGGTCATAGATGGCTATGTTTGCTGCTTTGTGGTTACGGTATACTATTAGCATCACACAGATTCTGCACACCCATGATGCAAAGTCTCGTTTGTCCACATCATGGCGTAAACACTGCTTTCTTATGCCTCGGTGTTACATCATTACGTTAGCTCCGCCCATACAATGTCATGGCCACGCCCATTTTTGGCGCGGCGCAGCCCCCCCCCCCCCCCCCCCGTCTTCATCGCTGTGCACTCTTCAGTCCTCCCCACTTTTCGCCGCGGCGCCCCCCCCCCCTGCACCCACCCTCCCTGTCCCAGGTTGGACCTACAAAAAAAGTGACTTTTGCCAGAGCTCTAGTGCAGTGCTGCTCGGATACCCCTTTTCAAAATCTGGATTCATCCAGATCCGGATACCCAGATATCCGGATCCAGATCGGATATCCGGATTTGCCCTTTTTGGTATCCGACCCAGATCGGATATCTGACCCCGGTATCCGGGGTATCCGGCCGGATTCGGATATCCGGATAGAAAAAACAGAAGTGGCCTTTAAATTGCTTTAAAAATGTTGTTTAGGGTAAATGAGGCAAGTAGCATCATTATTTTTTAAAGGAAAATACTAATTGATGATGTGGGGACTTAAAATCCCTCCCCCCCCCAAAAAAAAATGGCTGTCAATTAACATCAGGACTAGGTTCCAGACAGCGGTCGTGCAGCCCACATTGTGTCCAAAGTCCAACCGCACAACTGGGACATGGCAGTTTTCACCTCCAAAAAATTACGCAGCAATTGTGTTTTGGGTTAAATATAGGTGGTATCAGCACAGCAGCAGTGGCCTGTGGCACCCTGGCGGTGTGAGCAGCACAGGAAGCAGGAACAGGGCAATGCAGCAGCAGCAGGTGTAACGTCTGCCAGGAGCATGCCGGACCTGGCACTTGGCAGTGGCTCATGGCACGTGGCACTTTGCACTTGGCATGTGGAATTTGGCACGTGGCACTTCGCACGTGCCACTTTGCATGTGGCACTTTGCACATGCCAAGTGCCACCTGCCACATGCAAAGTGCTACGTGCCAAGTGCCACGTGCCAAGTGTCACGTGCCAAGTGCCACGTGCCAAGGACCACTTGCAAAGTGCCAAGTGCTAAGGGCCACATGCCAAGTGCCAAGGACCACGTGCCAAGTGCCACGTGCAAAGTGCCAAGTGCCACGTGCTAAGGGCCATGTGCCAAGTTCCAAGAACCAAGTGCCAAGGGCCACAGTCAGACAGCAGAGCAGAAGACACTAACTGTCACACTGGCACTGCTCAGCAGCACAGCAGTTCTGTAGTAAGCTAACACAGTAGTACTACTACTCTAACAACTACTAGCACTGACTGCAGTACTACAGTACTAACTACACAATAACACAGTAATCCTATTCCCTAACCTAACCTATACTGTAGCTAGCTAAGGCTAATAGCTGGCCAGCAGGCAGCAGCTGGCCTGGTCTGTGCACAGCACACACACAGACACATAGCAGCTGCAGCAGCACTGCAGCACACACTCTGACTGTCACACAATGAAATCAAGCTAATTAACAATACAACAACAGTGTAGTGATAGTGAAGGAGTTAATCACTGAACAGCTTTAGGTTTATCACTGTGTAAAACACTTGCTAGGCCAGCAACACTGGAGCATGTCTCTCAGTGAGCATTCACAAAGCAAGGACGGTATGTCTCATCATGGCAGCCCTCATTATTATACAGGGGGCTGGCAAGGGTTCCTTTCTGTGATTGGGTGCCAGGGTTTAGGCTGGGAGCCCTCTGATTGGCTCAATGAGGTCAGGTGGGGCTGGCCAGGGTTCTACTCTGTGATTAGGTGCCAGGGTTTAGGCTGGGAGCCCTCTGATTGGCTCAATAAGGTCAGGTGGGGCTGGCCAGGGTTCTACTCTGTGATTGGTTGCTAGGGCTTATGCTGGGAGCCCTCTGATGGGCTCAATGGTGTCATCAAATATCCGTGGATTGCTATCCGGATTTCCACAGAAATCCGGAATCCGAATCGGATAGCTGAAACAAGTTCGGATATTCGGGTTACCCGGATATCCGGAATCCGGATGAGCACCACTGCTCTAGTGAAGACAGAAAAGAGGACATCTGCAGCAGTCACAGAGGGTCCCACAGAACTGCTGTGCATGCTGCATCGGACATCGGGTGAACGGCAAGTGATGGGGATGGAAAACAGGAGAATATAGAATAACAATAAATAGGTATAGGGTGAAAAGCAACCCTTTATACCTATTTACCTAGAAGGATACGGACATCTGGGGGTCACCTTATTACTAATAGGGGCTCCCATATTCTAAAATAAGCCCCCAAGGATGTATGCAGCCCCTGCAGGTGGAAGGGGCTGCTGCTGTGGCCTCTTGTCTGCAGGCAGTGGCCATCTCCTACGGTCATGTCGCAAGTTCATTTTATCGGTTTCTTTTTATGCTTGATCTGGCAAATACATTTCTTGATCACTGCACCTTGAAGGGGACCCCCAGATGACACCAGGAACCCCTCCCCCACCCTATACTCACAGGGGTTGGGGTAGTTACCCCACCCACCTCCTGTGCAATGAAGGTGGGGTGGAGCCCCTTGTCTATGATATGGACAAGGGCTTTGTAGGAGAGGGGGAAACTTTGTTGCCCCTCCCTTACAGAGCACCCCATATCATGTACCATGTGGGCTGGCATATCTTAGTATGTCAGAGCCCCATGCATGTTGACTCAGCCATTATAATTATACCAGCCTGCATAGGTGAGAAGGTTTTGATTAAAGCTTTGGGAAATGAACAAAAAATGTCATGGCCCCTCCCCTATTTATCCCCTTCTCTCCCATGCAGGCTGGTATAGCTATGATAAGTTAGTCAACCTGTGTGGGACTCCACCATGCCAGCCATACCAACCCACATAGTACATGACACTCTACCATCGTCCACCCCTCGCATCAATTGCTCACTCATGAAGCTCCATAACTTCTCCAGAGTAGCCCCTACTCTATGGAACTTCCTCCTCCCATCAGACTTGCCCCATTACTTACCTGCCATCTTCATAGCTCCCTCCCTCCCTTGGACTTACACCCCAACCCCCATTATGTATCCATCTCCATTATTTAGATTATTTGCCTATTTAGCAGGTCCCTGCTCCCTTGGTGCTCTTTTCTGCCACCATATAGACTCAGTGACTTGTCTACTATATTTATCCCTACATTGCAATCTGTGCAGATTTGTTTATTATTGCATCCCTATTCTGTGTACAATTGTTCAATGTTTTTTCCTGTGTTTAACCTTTTGGGGACCGACGTAGTTTGAATCTACGTCCAGCAGGTGGTGCTACCGCCCTGACTGGACGTTGATTCAATGTCCGCACCAACTAAGCGTCCCACCGCAATCGGAGAGAGGGAAGATGTCAGCTGTCATATGATCATCGCGCATGGCTTCTGATCACTAGTGAGCGGGAACCGCGAACTTCCGGGGTTCGCGATCGCTGAGAACCGCAAACTTTTCTGGAAGTTTGATTGGGCGAATCAATCCTCTGGAAAAGTTTACGGTGCACCGCGTGCATCATTCTCCATAGTGCATCATTAGTGTCAACTTTGACCCTCTACAACAGTCAGCAGGCACATTGTAGCCAATCAGGCTACACTCCCTCCTGGAGCCACTCCCCCCTTATAAAAGGCAGGCAGCGTCAGGCATTGGACTCACTCGTGTGCCTGCAGTAATTAGAGAAGGGACAGCTGCTGCAGACTCTCATAGAGAAAGCTTAGTTAGGCTCTTGTAGGTTTGTTAGCTTGCTCCTTGCTGATTCGTATTGCTAAAAAAAAAGCACCCCACAACAGCTCTTTTGAGAGCTAATCTTGTTCTTGTGATCTTTTTGTGTGTGTGTGTGTGTGTGTGTGTGTCCCACAGACACTTGTGTTGCATAGACAGCCTTGGTAATTCCTACTGTGCCACTGCCAGGCCCAGCACATTCAGTGACTACCTGTGTGTGTGACAGGCAGCTGCACATTTGTAATCCCAATCACTGCACCTCACCTGTTCACTGTTCAGTGCACCTACCTACCTATACCTACGTGAGTGCACGCATTGTTAATACCACCAGTCATTGCACCTGTTCACGGTACCTGTGTGTGACAGGTGCACATCTGTAATTCCAATCACTGCAGTGCATACCTGTAACCTGTTGAGTGCACCTACGTGAGCGCAAGCAATGTAATATACCACCAGTCATTGCACCTGTTCACGGTACCTGTGTGTGACAGCCCCAAGACTAAGTGGGTCCCCACACAGCATCTCTGCCTGCAGGCCACTGGACTGCCTTTTCCACCACCACTACCAGGGTCCAGGACTCCAGGCGGATTCCTGAATTTTTAAGGCCGCTGCTAGCAGCGGCCGCTATAATAATTTTTCTGGTGTGTGTACATGCCTGCCTAATTTTGCTGGCTGCACTGCAGCTGCAACAACAAAACAAAAGGCATGTACATGTGTCAATTCCCCTTCATAATTGTTACCTTGCCGCAGTGAAGGGGCTTGCGTATCACAATGAAGCAATGACCGTCGGCTATATGAGTGTGTTGGGGTTGGAGGGCACACCTGACCCAAGAAGATAGATAATAAGGTTGTTGCTTCATTGGGGACAGACCAAATTCAATCAGCTGGACACTCAGTCACTGTTGTTCTGTCATTGAGCTACCACAGCCTGGCGACCATATGGGCTTGAAAACCGCCATCGCCTGCACTCTGGCCATGGTACGCACCAGTCCAGCACGGCCGTCACTACACAAACAGCTGTTTGCGGTGCGTTACACAGTGAGTTTGGTCTGTCAGTGTGAAGCAGTACACTAATTACACTCCCTGATTGATGTATACACATGCAAGACGTTTTAAAGCACTTTAGGGCTCCAATTTAGCATGCAATGTGATTTCTGCCCTTAAAACGCTGCTTTGCGTCAAATCCAGATTTATTCCGGGGACTTTTGGCATGTATTCCACTCCGCCATGCCCCCCTCCAGGTGTTAGACCCCTTAAAACATCTTTTCCATCACTTTTGTGTCCAGCATAATTGTTTCTAGTTTTCAAAGTTCGCCTCCCCATTGAAGTCTATTGCGGTTTGTGGAAGTTCACATGCTCGCGAACGTTTGTTCGCGAACCTAAAATCGTAGGTTTGGGCCATCTCTACTGATCACGTGATTACTGGCGGATCATAGCGATTACTTACAGAGCTGCGGCGGTAGGGGGGGAAGAAGAGGATCCACTCACCCCCCTGTTGTTCCCCCGATGATCGGTAATCCACTCCGCTCTGGCCGGCATCCCTGCTGTATTGACGCTACGTGCTGGATCCCGGCTTGATGACGTCATCAAGCCGGGCCCCGGCACTTAGCATCAGTACGAGCCGGGAAGCCAGCGAGAGCGGAGGTGTCTACAGCTGTTCATCGCTGAAGCCTGGGAGGTGAGTAAAGGCTGCTGGCAAAAGGGGGGACATCTGGAGGCAGGGGACACACACTGCCCAGCAAGCCCTAGCAGGGATCCGGCTGCCTGACCCCCCCCCCCCAAATGCGCCCCCCCCCCTGCATGTAAAATGTCTGGTCCTTAAAGGGAAGCTAAACTGAGAGGGATATGGATGTTTACTTTTAAACAATTCTAGTTGCCTGGCAGTTCTGCTGATCTCTTTAGCTGCAGTAGTGGCAGAATCACACACCTGAAACAAACATGCAGCTAATCCAGTCTGACTTCAGTCAGAGCACCTGATCTGCATGCTTGTTCGGGGGCTGTGGCTAAGAGTATTAGAGACACAGGATGAGCAGGACAGCCAGGCAACTGGTATTATTTTAAAAGGAAAAATCCATATCCTTCTCAGTTTAGGTTACCTTTAATTTAGTTTAGGGGGAGTAGGCAGCCGGTCCCGAAGGGGTTAATGTTGTAAAATCTCCACTTATGTACAGTGTTGTGCAATATGTTGGTGATTTATAAATAAAGTTTAAGCACTTCAGGATCACCAGTAGTATTAAAATGTCCAATTGGTCCCTGTTAATGAACCAATGGACTTTTTAAAACTATGCAAGAATCAGCTGCGCACGAATGGTTCTACAGTCCATCCAATTTCCTCTCTATAGGGAAATGACATACAAGCAGTCCAAACAGTTTTCCTTTAGCTATATGAGGCTCGGCAAGATACACTTCAGGGAGTCACCACCACCACACCCCAAGCAGCGGCCACTCACCATTATGTTATGACCTTTTGTTAGATGGGTCTTCAGCGCCTATGGGGTCATCTGGCCGCCCCCTGCCATACAAGGATATCTCACCCACTGCTTTCAAGTCACTGCAGAATCATATCACCTCATAAAGACATAACCAAAGCTCCCATAGTGTAAAATTGTAAAAAGACTTTAATTAAACAAGAATTGCACACTCACAAGCATGTCCGTGGTTTGGTGGCACAGGGTTTTTATGGGCTCTACCACAGACGTTGGCCGCTTAGCTGCGCTGTCCCTCTTGCCTTCCACTGCGCGTCCACATCTGTCCCCATGTCTGCTAGTGTATAGGCCACGTGCACTTGACTAGTTTTGTCGCTTAAGCGGTGACTCACTGAAGTGTATCTTGCCGAGCCTCATATAGCTAGAGGAAATCTGTTTGGACTGCTTGTATCTCATCTATATCCCTTTCTGGACCAGCACCCTCTGCCCCCTTAAGGACCAGAGGGTGCTGGTCCAGCAAACCGCCGCTTCCCGACGAATCGCCGCAAGTTACCGTCGCTCCCGCCGGACACGCCGCTCTGACCCCGCCGCAGGCTGCTCTCTCTGCCGTCGCTATGACAGCAGAGCGCTGTGCGCCAGTCAGGAGCCGCTTTCATTGGCTCCTGACCCTGTCACTCCATGTAATCCAATGGGAACGGCTCCTGCCCGGCTCACAGTGCTCTGCCGTCATAGAGGCGGCAGGGCAGCACATTGCGGCGGGGGCAGAGCGGACCGAGCGACGGGATGGGTGGGGGCGCGCGGTCAATAGGACGTCGAGCTTACGTCCGGTCAAGACCGCAGCGCCCCCTGCCCGCCGTAGATTTATACTCGCTCGGTCCGAAAGTAGATATATATAAAATCGGATGTATGTGTGTGTGTGTGTATGTGCCGCGATCACGTGAAAACGGCTTGACCAATTTGAACGAAACTTGGTATGCAGATCCCTTACTACCTGGGATGATATGTTCTGGGGGTCTTGCGGCCCCCCTGCACATGTGGGCGGAGCTACAAACAGCTAATCATACTTTCTTGGTGGATAAACTGCTTCCATTCACACATTTTTGATGCCAGGAACCTGAAAGCTCACAAACTTGGTCATTGAGTGACTGTGTGTCAAGGTTACAAAAAGTGGGCGGAGCCAAAAATAGTAGGAAAATATAAACTGCAGCCATTCTTACACTGTTAATGGCAGGGTTCTCAAACTTTGCACAGTTGGTCACTGGGTGAATGGGATGGATATTGAAGAGAGTGGGTGGAGCCTACAACAGCCAATTAAAATTCACCTGTTGATTTTCAAAGGGAATATTTACATTGCCATTCTTATGCTGGGTACACGTTGTGTTACATTGCGATTGGATCGATTAGATTATTTCCAACATGTTCGATTGGGTTTCGATGTATGCAAAATCGACGGCTGTATCCATCGAAACCCAATCAAACATGTTGGAAATAATCGAATCGATCCAAGCAGATCGAGCGGGAAATCGCAACGTGTGTACCCAGCATTACACAGTTAATAGCAAATGCTTCAAACCTGGTACTGTTAGTCACTGGCTGACTGGGGTTCAAATTCAGAAAGGGGGCGGAGCCACAAACAGCCAATCAGATTTTTTTTTATTCCAATGGGAATATACAAATTATTGATACCAAAAGCCCAAAGCTCATAAACATGGTCATTGAGTGACTGTATGTCAAGGTTAGCAAAAGTGGGCGGAGCCAACAACTACATTTTTTCCATCGGAGAATATAAATTGCAGCCATTCTTACACTGTTAATGGCGGGGTTCCCAAACTTGGCATAGTGGGCCACTGGGTGACTGGGATTAATATTCAGAAATGTGGCTGGAGCCAACAACAGCCAATCAAATTTCACCTATTGATTTTTAAGGAAAATATTTACATTGCTACCATTCTTACACTGTTAATGGCAGAGGCCTCTTGCCTGATAGGTGACTGGGGTCCAAATTCACTAAAGGGGGTGGAGCCACAAACAGCCAATCCAATTTGTTAGATTGATTTCAGCCATTCTGTTATTGGCAGGGTTCTCAAATGTGACACAGTTGGTCAATGGATGACTGGGATTAATATTCAGGAAAGTGGGTGAAAACTACAACAGCCAATCAAAATGCACCTATTGATTTTCAAGGGAAATATTGAAACTGCTGCCACTCTTACACTAATAATGGCAGAAGCCTCAAACCGGCTACAGTCGGTCATGAAGTGGCTGGGGTTCAAATCCACTAAAGGGGTGAAGCCACAAACAGCCAATCAGATTACTTTATTGGATAAACTGCTTCCATTCACACAATTTTGATGGCAGAAACCCAAAAGCTTAAAACTTGGTCACTGGGTGACTGGAATTAATATTCAGAAAAACGGATGGAGCCTAAAAAGAAAATCAAAATTCACCTGTTGATTTTCAAAGGGAATATTTAAATTGCTGCCATTCTTGCACTGTTAATGGCACAAGCCTCAAACCTGCTACAGTTGATCATTGGGTCACTGGGGTTCAAATTCAGAAAAGGGGTGGAGCTCCAAACAGCCAATCCGATTTGTTTCATCTCACTGGTAAATTACAAATTGATGCCAAGGACACCAGAGCTCACAAACTTGGTCATTGAGTGACTGTGTGTCAAGGTTACAAAAAGTGGGCGGAGCCAAAAACAAATTTCACTAGGAAAATATAAACTGCAGCCATTCTTACACTGTTAATGGCAGGGTTCTCAAACTTTGCCCAGATGGTCACTGGGTGACTGAGATTAATATTATGGGAAGTGGGTGGAGCCTATAATAGCCAATCAAAATTCGCCTGCTACAGTTGGTCATTGGGTGACTGGGGTTCAAATGTCGGAGAGGGGCAGAGCCACAAACAGCCAATCTGATTTGTTTAATTTCTATGGGAATATACAAATTATTGATGACAAAGACCCCAAAGCTCACAAACTTCATCATTGAGTATTTGTGTGTGTTAGGGTTAGAAAAAGTGGCCGGAGCTAACACCAGCCAAATACATACCCGGGCAACGCCGATTCATCAGCTATTATTCATAAAAGTGGATGGAGCCTACAAAAGCCAATCAAAATTCACCTATTGATTTTCAAGGGGAATATTTCATTACTGCCATTCTTGCACTGTTAATGGCACAAGCCCCAAACTGGGTACAGTTATATATTGGGTGACTAGGGTTCAATTTCAGAAAAGGAGTGGAGACACAAACAGCCCATCAGATTTGTTTCATTACAATGCAAATTATTGATGCCAAAGGCTGCAAAGCTCACAAATTTGGTTATTGAGTAATTAAGTAATTGTCTGTTACTGTTAGAAAAAGTGGGCATAGCCAACACCAGCCAAATACATACCCGGGCAATGCTGGGTCATCAGTGGGTGGAGACAAATACAAATTTCACTGGGAAAATGTAAACTGCAGCCATTCTTACACTGTAAGGGCAGTGCAGTCTTTTTTAAAGACTGCTGGAGGCTTTCAGAAATTTCAGCCTGTGTTTCCGTCTCCTCTCCCCAGTTCAATAGTCACCAGCAAAGGGCAGACATACGGCCGTGCAGGCCGTGCCACCGCACGAGGGCCCCTGAAGTTCCGTTCCTTCAGGGGCCCATTAAGTTTCACGTTTTTTTTAAATGTTTTTCCTTTGGGGGCCCTGACTCCTATCCCCCCCCCCCTCACCTCGGGGCCCCCCTCATGCGGCGAAAGAGCAGCAGATATGGGGAGGCTCCAGCAGTTCCAGCAGGCGCTAGAGGTTCAGCCGCCTGGTCTACACTGTCTCCTCTCCTCTGTATGTCGCTCGCACTAAACCAGGAAGTAGCGAGCGATATACAGAGGAGATGAGACAGTGTAGACCAGGAGGCTGAACCTCTAGCGCCTGCTGGAACGCCGGAGACTTCCTAGATCTGCCGTTCTCCCGCTGCGTGTACCGGGAGGGGGGCCCCCCGAGGTGAGGGAGGGAGGATTGAAGTTGGGCCCCCCACCCGGCTTGCTACCTATTAGTCCACCAGCTACCCACCCAGCTACCTACCCACCCGGCTACCTACCTGCGTACCCACCCACCTGGCTACCTACCTACCCACCCACCAGGCTACCTACCTACCCACCAGGCTACCTGCCTACCCACCCCTCCCACCAGGCTACCTACCTACCCACCCACCCACCAGGCTACCTACCTACCCACCCACCAGGCTACCTACCTACCCACCCACCAGGCTACCCACCCGGCTACCTACCTACCTACCCACCAGGCAACCTACCTACCCACCCTCCAGGCTACCTACCTACCTACCCACCCACCAGGCTACCTACCCACCTACCAGGCTACCTACCCACCCACCAGGCTACCTACCTACCTACCCACCAGGCTACCTACCTACCTACCTACCCACCCACCCACCAGACTACCTACCTACCTACATACCCACCCGGCTACCTACCTACCTACCTACCCACCCACCCAGCTACCTACCTACCTACCCACCCGGCTACCTACCTACCCACCCACCAGGCTACCTACCTACCTACCCACCTACCAGGCTACTACCCACCCAACCACCCACCAGGCTACCTACCCACCCAACCATGGGAGCTGCATGACAGGCAGGGGTTGGGACAGGAGGTCTGCTGCTGCAGGTGAGTAAATGTTTTTTTTTTATGTATATTAGCAGGTGTATGTTCTGGGCAGGTCTGCCACATGATTGCATGTATTTTCTGGGCAAATCTGCCTACATGATTGCATGTATTTTCTGGGCAAATCTGCTACATGATTGCATGTATTTTCTGGGCAAATCTGCCGACATGATTGCACGTATTTTCTGGGCAAATCTGCTGACATGATTGCACGTATTTTCTGGGCAAGTCTGCCGACATGATTGCAAGTATTTTCTGGGCAAATCTGCCGACATGATTGCACGTATTTTCTGGGCAAATCTACTGACATGATTGCATGTATTTTCTGGGCAAATCTGCCGACATGATTGGATGTATTTTCTGGGCAAATCCGCCGACATGATTGCACGTATTTTCTAGTCAAATCTGCCACATGATTGCACGTATTTTCTAGTCAAATCTGCCGACATGATTGAACGTGTTTTCTGGTCATATCTGCTAACATCATTGAATGTATTTTCTGGTCAAATCTGCTCACATTATGTGTATTTTCTTGAGAAAACCTGCACAATTATGTGAATGTTCTGGTGAAAGGGTTACCAAAACTTGGGTCCACTGTCTTTGCATTGCACTTTTAAAGGGAACCTGAGGTGAGAATAATATTGAGGCTGCCATATTTATCTCCTTTCAAGCAATACCAGTTGCCTGGCTGCCATGCTGGTCCTCTGCCTCTTATTCTTTCAACCATAGACCCTGAACAAGCATGCAGCAGGTCAGGGTTTCTGACAATATTGTCAGAACTGAGAAGATTAGCTGCATGCTTGTTTCTGGTATAATTCAGTTCATTACTGCAGCCAAATAGATCAGCAGGGCTGCCAGGCAACTAGAATTGTTTAAAAGGAAATAAATATGGCAGCCTCCATATCACTCTCACCCTGGGTTCACTTTAAATTACAGTTAGCTCCGCCCTCACCTGGTCATTGCCACGCCCATTTTTTGTCACGGCTCGTTTTGCGTGCCACAGGTTGTAACCACACCCATTTTGTGCCGTGCGCCGTGGGTCATGGGGGACCTACAATTGGAATTTTGCACAGGGGCCCACTGCTGGCTGTGTCCGCCACTGGTTACCAGCAGGCCCAGATTTACCTCACAGGAGCCTATAGGCACAGATGTCCGGGCGCCTTAGACTTCACCCTCCATGACCCTACAACCGCACCACTAGTGTGCTGGCAGGCCCAGCTATCACTTCTCCCTTACTTCCCTTGCCTGTCATAGGTAGCTAGAGGTGCCCCTTAGTATTAGGCAGCCAGAAGTACCCTCAATAAGTAGGTAGAGGTGCCCCCAAGTAATAGGTAGCTAGAGGAACCTCAGTATTAAGTAGCTAGAGGTGCCCCTGACTGAAGGGAGATCTAGTCAGTGGAACGCAGAGAGCAGGGTGATTAACCTCTCATTTACACTCTCATCAGGACTCTGCATAGGGAAGGAGGGAGGCGCTCAGGGAGGGGACTGAGCCGCCTTTCCATCATCAGGTGCCTGTAGGCATGTGCCTACACTGCCTTATGGTAAATCCAGCCCTGGTCACCAGTTAGGCTGTGGCTGGCGAACTGGGGGTGGGCGGCAGCAAATCAGACAGACATGGCCAGAAGCTCTGTGATAATTTCAATACTCTTTGTTTGATGAAACCCCTGGTCTGTTCAGCTGGACACTGGAACGGTTTTAACAGTTCTGTGATGTGCTTCCCCAGCAGTTGACATCTGCACAACTGTTAATCTCCCCTCATCCATAATGATGAAACTGGACCAGTGATTGACAGATGTTTGTCAATCATGTCAATGAATTGCAGCTCTCAATTGCCGCACACAGCACCTATCACACAGACTTGCGCATTGCACAAACACCACAGTGACTTATTTTTCTGTAAAAAAATGACCAGACAGTTTGCAAGTTTCTTGAAGCTAACCCAAGGCAGACTTTTATAAAACAGACTTTTTATTAAAAAAAAAACAAAAAAAAACATGTCACTCAGGGGGGCTAGCTGGGCCAGGTAGCGACAATTACCCCCCCCCCCCCCCTACCACCCAAATGAAAACCCCCTAAAACATGGCCGTGACCCCTGGGGTCATGATGCTGCAGCTCTGTGTGTCACAGAGTAGGGAGGCGGAGTAGCAGAGTAGATGAGGCGGGGGAGAGGCAATGCTGCTCAATCAGAGCTAGGGAAAGGGGGTTTCTAACACCAGAGTGGGCGTTTTGCAAGAGCGCCTCTCCTACAAGTAAAGATGGTAATTTGGATTTACGGAATAGAAATTTCCACATTTCTGCATTACCACAATTCAGTCATATTAGGTCAATCACAGACCTCAGAAGCAAATGGACCAATCAGAGGATGAAGAGTCAACTCAGACATATTTGGCCAATCAGAGAATGTAAAAAATTACAAAATATTACTACTCGGAAAAATGGGAACTCGTGAATCAGCAAAAAGAAAGTCCGTAGAATCAGTAATAAGCATTGGCAGAAATCGTCATTTCCTTGGAGTCAGAAACCAGGATTTCCGACCATCCTTACCTACAAGGGGCGCCTCTTCCCCCTGCTTACTGCTGACAAGCTCCTTGTCTCCTAGTCCACCAGGAGAACAGTGCAATATAAGTGTTATTTGTCTTGTCTTGTTCATGATCCTACTCTGATCTACATGGGCACTTTTTTTCCTTCCAGGTACATTTTAGTTCCCTCCCCCCCAGAAAATGTTACCAGGATGTGCTCGAGCGATGTGCCACGTACGTATGCAAGTGATCATCGTAACACACATTATGCAAATGACGTGATGAGTGTTGTCGTAGAAATTTTCATATTCCTTACATAACATGAGCAGCACTCATTTGCAATTTGCACCAGTCCTGGTAAAATTATCGTGTGCTGCTTGTCTGACAGAGAAGCTGTCCTACATTAAAAAAAAACTGATTTTTTTTAACTGTTCCTGTACTGGTAAACGCAATATAAGACTCCTTTCTTTGCTACTAATGTTTTATTGCTTGTGGTGTGTACCTGGCACTCTTTATGGTGTGTACCTAGCATAAGTCAGATAACTAGAGATTAAGGTGGTTGAGGGGTTGGGGGCCCTAGGGGAAATTTTGGTACCTGTGGATGCTATTTATGGTACACTTTAAATGGAACCTAAAGTGACGCTAAGGTCTACAGTTTAATGCAACTGGAACTTTTTCCAGTCACCTAGAGTCGTCCTGTTCCCTTTCTCTTCAGCCGCTGTTCCCGTCCGAAATCTGGTCAATTCAGCCAGTTGCGGTGCTACTGTGCATGCACAAAAGGGCCAGGCCGAGGCAGAGACGAGAGAGGCTCCAGCCTCAGGGTGCAGTGTAGGAGGGGGAGCAGGGCAGGGCTGAGGCAGAGGTGAGAGAGGCTACAGCTTCAGGGCACAGTGTAGGAGGGGGCAGGGCGGGGCCGAGGCAGAGGCGAGAGAGACTCCAGCCTCAGGGCGCAGTGTAGGAGGGGGCAGGGCGGGGCCGAGGCAGAGGCGAGAGAGGATCTAGCCTCAGGGCGCAGTGTAGGAGGGGCACACACACAGGGCCAGGCCGAGGCAGAGGCGAGAGAGGCTCCAGCCTCAGGGTGCAGCTATCATTCCCCTATTGTGTTTGAAGCAAAGAGAAATAAGAAAAAGGGATACATGGCAAGCAAGATAACTAGAGATTAAGACGTTGGGGGCCCTGGGGCACCTCTTAGTTTAATAGCAATCAGTGAATGACAGCTGGGGTGGGAGGAATGGAGGGGCGCACTTTGGTGTCTCAGCCTTGGGTGCTGGAGGGCCTTGTCCTGGCTCTGGCTGTACTACAAATACAATTCATTATCTCGCAAGTTTATTTTGGCTCCAGGTTTGCCTGGTTTGTGCAGGTAAACTTTCCTCCTGTTTAATGACTCTGCCTCTAGGAGGCGACACAGACACGTCTAATATCTAAAAAGAACAGAGATGCTTTTCCTGTGTCTCACTGTGTGTAAGAAATGTTGAATGGGTGGCGGGTTGGACTTTGGAATCTACTCCTCTTTCTCTATGAATACCAGTCTCCTGCACCTGCCGGTCAGCTGACCATTGCTATGTAAATCAGATACTGTTTAGTTTCATTACTGCAGAGAAGCAATCTCATAAAGAAAGTCCTTGTTAAACTTAAAAAGAGTGTTGAAGAAAGTTATGAGCGGTTAAAAGATGTTTATGGAGAAGGAAGTGTTATTGTGCGGTGTAAATGTTACCATGATGGTCAGGTGGGTGAATTGGATGTGTAACACATTAACAGCTTTAGGAAACGTCCCCCCCCCCCAAAAAAAAAATCACTGAGGCTGGTGCACACCAAAACCCGCTAGCAGATCCGCAAAATGCTAGCAGATTTTGAAACGCTTTTTTTTATTTTTATGAGGCGTTTTGCTAGCGTTTTGCGGATTGCTGCTGCGGATTTCAGTGTCGCATATTTCATATATTGTTACAGTAAAGCTGCTACTGAACAGCTTCTGTAACAAAAACGCCTGGCAAACCGCTCTGAACTGGCATTTTTCAGAGCGGTTTGCATTTTTCCTATACTTAACATTGAGGCAGAAACGCATCCGCAATCCAAAAAATGCCTCACCCCGGGAGTATGCGTTTCTGCAAAACGCCTCCCGCTCTGGTGTGAACCACCCCATTGAGATACATTAACCAAGCGTATCCGCAGCCGCAAGCGGCTGCAAAAACGCTCAAGAAGCCGCTCGGTGTGCCCCAGCCCTGAAATAGTGTGAAAGGAAGACAGACATTCTAAAAATAATAGCTGAAATGGTAAACATTTATTAGGCCTGGAACCCGCTAGAAATCGCTGCAGCACTTTAAAATTTGCTGCAGCGCTGTGTGCAGCCATTGGGCTTGCGATTCTCCAACGGTTGGAAGCGAAGTACACAGTGGCGTAGCAATAGTGGGTGCAGAGGTTGCGACTGCACCGGGGTCCTTGTGCCAGAGGGGCTCCATGGGGCCCTCCCTCAACTACAGTATTAGCTCTCTATTGGTCCTGTGCTCATAATAATCACTTCTATAGATGCTTTGAATAGTAGTGATCATTAACAAGCTGCTCCCCATCCCCTTCTTGCACCTCTGACAGTGTGGTTGTCCTTGGCAGGTTTTAGTGCACCGCATCAATCGTTATGTATAGAATGGTTGCAGGGCCCCAATGTAAAACTTGCACCGGGGCCCATAGCTCTTTAGCTACGCCACTGGCTGTACAGCGCTACCGATTTGTGATTCACATTTTTTTTTAATTAAAACTTTATTATACTTACCATGTGTCCTTCTTCCATCCGTAGCCCCGCCCCCTAAAGGAAGAGGTCATAGGTGCTTCTCTATGAGCAATCAGAAGCGCATGTGACCTCTTCTGCTAGGGGGCGGGGCTACAGATGGAAGAAGGAAATACAGAGACCCGGTAAGTATAATAAAGTTTTATTAAAAGGTAGTTGCTCGCCCCCCAAAGCACTGCAAAATCACTTTGATAATCGATTTATGCTGCCCTTATATACTGTACTTTGCATTGAGCGCAAACGCACTCGAAGTGCTGCATGTCCTGGACTAATGGGTTACCACTCCACTTACATTGGCAAAGCATTTTTGGGAATCACCGGCGATTGTTGGCGACCCCTAACACTGCCAAAACGCTCTTGTGGGTTCCTACCCTTACATGGCTTGCTCATGGTCATTCCGTCCAGCATTGGGGAGAGAGGGTAACTCCCCTAGAAAATACAAACAAATAAAAACAGTTTAAAAGGTAAGAACTTAACTCAAATAATGACAGATAATTTAAGGAAAAAATGATTATCTATTGTTTTGCGGGCATCGGTAGAGGTACTCCTTCGGACTCCATGGCATTTCCCAATGGAAATCACAATTCTGCATGAATCCGATTTACTGCGACTCGGTCATTTTAGCTCAATCGCAGAACTCGGGAGCATTGGACCAATCAGAGGATGCAGAATTTTTTCAGCAAAAAATGAGATTACTGCAGTAATGTTTTATTTTATTTACTCATTTCCAGAAGTTGGCATTGAAATTGAAATATCTGCGGAATCAGAAATGGGCATTTCCAACCGATCCTATTCATCAGATCAATATCAGTATCTGAAAACAAAGTATAAGCAGAGAGATCACAGCCAAATGCTAATAGAATTAAAGGAAGACAACAATGGGGATTTGTCCGGCTGAACAATGCTTAAAAAAGCCAACCTCAGACTATCAGTGTCTGTGCACAATGGCGTAGCTAAGGAGCTAGGGGCCCCAGTGCAAGTTTTGCATTGGACACCCCCCCCCCCCCATGCACTCTATAGATAACTAACCAAAACCTGTCAACTACAGTGTCTGTCAGAGGTGCAAGAAGGGGATGGAGGACAGTTTGTTAATGATTACTACTACTCAACACATCTATAGAAGTGATTATACCAGTACAGGACCAGTAAAGAGCAAATACTGCAGTTGAGAGAGGGCCCCGATGCGGTCGCAACCTTTGCACCCCTTGTAGCTACGCCACTGTCTGCGGCTCTCCTCCTGCTTGTGGTGAGCTAAGAAAGACAGAGAATCTGAAAGAAAAACCCAGCTGTTCCAGGTATGGCTTAACCACTTAATGACAAGCTGACTTATAAAAACGTCCTGCTAGAGCCTCTTAATGACTCCAGGATGTTTTTATAAGTCAGACAGTGCTGCTGCTGCTGTACGTGTGCACGTGTGCGCTCCCACACGTGCACCTGCATCCACGTGCATGTGAAAATAGTGAAAAAAACCACCAAAAAAATACACCTTTATTTCCAAATACTATATTGTCACCATACTTTGTACTAGGGACATAAATACAATCTTGCGATAACCAGGACAAACAGGCAGATAAAATGTGTGGGTTTTATGTACAGTAGCAGTGTTTATAGGTGCTAGTAAAAAAGGGCGCACAGGGATAGTGGACAAAAAGGGCGCCGCCATAGACTGCAATGCAAAATATCGGCTATTCGGCGCCCGACAGGAAAAAAGGGCGCCCGAGAAATAGCGGTTACAGGGATTGTGTTAACAACAGTTTTCGTTTACAAAATAAGGTTTATAACAAATATTGTTTACAAGTTCGTTTTGAGTTTGTGTTATACTTATTTTTTTGTTTTTATATTTCGCTTATATCAATGTTTACTTATTTTTTAGTTTTAAAATTTCGCTTACAAAAGTATAAAAACTAAATTTTCGTTTACACTTCTTTGATCATTTAAAAATTTGTTTTCATATGTATGATGCTTAAATACCGTTTTCAACCTTATTGTATTAGAAACACATCGCTTTTGGTATTAACTTTGTTTTTACACTTATAATGCGTTGATTATAGTTACTAAAATATCGCTATTTCTAATGCGTACATGATTGTAAGGCTATCTATCTATTGTATTGTATATATTTATATATACTTTTCTCTATTTATAATATTAATGTATACGTGATTTTAAGGCTATTTTAAGGCTATTTATTCTATTACAAATATATAAATTATTTTATTCATGTTATTTGTAGAGAAGTATTTTAAGGATTAAATATATTATTGTTTATATGTGTTTGTGCGGTGGGGATGGTTAGGTTTAGGCATTACCAGGGGGGTCTAGGGGTTAGGGATAGGTACAGGGAGGGTTAGATATAGTTACAGTATAATATACGCAACCAGGGGGTGGTTAAGGTTAGGCACCACTAGGGGGGTGCTTAGGTTCAGGCACCATCAGGGGGGTCTTAGGGTTAGGCACCCCCAGGAGAGTCTTAGGGTTAGGCACCACCAGGGGGTCTTAGGGTTAGGCACCACCAGGGGGGGGGTCTTAGGGTTAGGCACCACCAGGGGGTCTTAGGGTTAGGCACCACCAGGGGGGTCTTAGGGTTAGGCACCACCAGGGGGGTCTTATGGTTAGGCACCACCAGGGGGATCTAGGGGTTAGGGATAGGTACAGGGAGGGCTCTGTGTGAGAGTAAGGTTAAGTATAGTTACAGCACAATATATGTAATATATACAATTTATTAAATTATGTATATTTAAACAAAGAGGGGGTCTAGGGGTTAGGGATAGGGATAGGGAGAGATCTGTGTGAGCCTACAGTTAGGTATAATTACAGTAAAATATCTGTAAAACCTACCATTGCATTGCTATGCTTAATACAAGTGTAAATATCGTTTTTGTTATAGACACTATTTGACGTTTCTTTTCAGAATTCGTTTGTTGGTATAGACGGTATTTTGCCATTTCATTTCCGTTTATTTAACCTATTTAGCACTAAATTTTCATTTACAACCTCTTAAACGAAAAATATGGTTTTGCATTAAAGCTTACAATTTCGGCTATACCCCGCGCCCTTTTTTCCAGGCGCCCTTTTTTGATACACGCGTGTTTATATTAAAACGATAGGGGATGAAATAGGAGAAATAGTGTATTTTTTTCATTTTTTCCTTGTATTTCCCTTTAAAATGCATAGAAAATAAAGTAATTACTAAAAAACAAATATCAACCCCGAAAAGCCCAATTGGTGGTGAAAAAAACAAGATATTGATAATTTCATTGTGATTAGTAGTGATTAAGCTATTGGCAAATGAAAGGGTTGAGCATGGAAAGGTGAAAATCGCTCTTGTCCGTTAGGGTAAAAACCTCCTTGGGGGGAAGTGGTTAAAGTGTACCACTTTATATAAATAAAATATAAAATAAAAGTTTTAGACATACCTGGGGCTTCCTCTAACCCCATGCGCACGGATCGCTCCCACGCCGCTGTCCTCAGCCTTCTGTATCGCCAGTCCAGAAACTTTGGCCAGTCACGGCCTGTATGCGCAAGAGAAGTGCGCTCTCTATGTATCTCTCTGGCGGCTGCCAACCTCTGGATCCTGGGGGGAGGAGAGTTAGAAGCATTGCCAGCCACGCTGTGCTGTCACCCCATACCTCCCAGCGGCTAACCCCAAGTCAGGCTTGGGATTACCACTCCTGGCTTTTTTTTCCACCCCGAGTCTGACTCGGGGTTACAGCCAAGGAAATTAAAGGACTTACGAGGCCAGGAATTCAGGAAAAAAAAAAAAAAGTTAGCTACCTGCTTCAGCTTGTCAGGCACGGAGGACGCCGTCCGCGCCCTCCGTGCCGTTCCGCCGGGTCCCCGCCGCTCACTAGCCCCCCTAACGGTCCCCGACCGCGCGGCCCGGGTCGGGCTCTCCAGCCTGTACAAACATGGCGGCCGGTGCTGGCCGCGGCTGCGCAGTACGCATAGCCGCGAGTGCGGCTGCGCAGCTCTAAGGCCAAACCCCCCGATCCACGTAACAGTAGCGTATGCATAGCAGTAGCAGTACGCATAGCCGCGGCCAGCTCCGGCCACCATGTTTGTACAGGCTGGAGAGCCCGACCCGGGCCGCGCGGTCGGGGACCGTTAGGGGGGCTAGTGAGCGGCGGGGACCCGGCGGAACGGCACGGAGGGCGCGGACGGCGTCCTCCGTGCCTGACCAGCTGAAGCAGGTAGCTAACTTTTTTTTTTTTCTAATTTCCTGGCCTCGTAAGTCCTTTAAAGAAAACCTGAACTGAAAATTAAAAGTCAGCATAAACATGTCATACTTACCTCCCATGTAGTCTACTCCTCAATCTCTTCCTTCTCTCCTGCGTCCTGTTTGTCTACTGTGATCAATGGAATTCTCCATCCTCCATTTTGAAAATGTCCATTACCCCATAACAGCTTCCTGGTCAGCTCACAGTTAAACGGTAATATCGCCCACTTGAGCCATAGGGAAACATGGACACATCAGTTCTCCTCTCAGCTGTAACTGACAGCAACTGATATATAACTGACAGCAACTGATATATTTCAGTTCTGACAAAATGTTGTCAGAACTGGAATGGATCATTGTCAGAAGAAAATGGTGAGCTTCTGAGAGAAACTGAGGGCAAGGCAACTATGTAATGTTCATTTGAAGTTACCTCATGAGTTTATTTTAAATAATTTTACTCAGAACAGATTCCCTTTAAACAATACCAGTTGCCTGTCAGTCCTGCTGGTCTCTTTGGCTGCAGTAGTGTCTGAATCACACACCTGAAACAAGCATGCAGCTAATCCAGTCACACTTCAGTCAGAGCACCTGATCTGCATGCTTGTGCAGGGCCTATGGGTAATTGTATTAGAGACACAGGATCGGTAGGACTGCCAGACAATTAGTATTGTTTAAAAGGAAATAAATATGGCAGCCTCCATATCCCTCTCACTTCAGGTGAGCTTTGAAGAGGAACTCCAGTGAAAATAATGTAATAAAAAAAGTGCTTCATTTTTACAATAATTATGTATAAATGATTTAGTCAGTGTTTGCCCATTGTAAAATCTTTTAAATCCCTGATGTACATTATGACATTTATTACATGGTGACATTTTTACTGTTGGCAGGTGATGTAGCTGCTGCTTGCTTTTTTGGCAGTTGGAAACAGCTGTAAACAGCTATTTCCCACAATGCAGCAAGGTTCACAGACAGGAAACTGCCAAGAGTACATACTCAGAGTTTCTTTGTGGGAGGGGTTACTTGTGGGAGGGGTTTCACCACAATATCAGTCATAGAGCGCCCCCTGATGGTCTGTTTGTGAAAAGGAATAGATTTCTCATGTAAAAGGGGGTATCAGCTACTGATTGGGATAAAGTTCAATTCTTGTTCGGAGTTTCTCTTTAAGAATTCGGTGGAGAACAGCTGGACAGAACGTACTGTATTTTTTGAACTATAAGACTCACATTTTCTCCCCTAAAAGTGGTGAAAAAAGTCACTGTGACTTATAGTCCAAATGCAGGGAGTTCCTGACTTGTGAAGACCTGCCAATACAAACCACGAACCTGCCGCAATGTCGGTAACTCCCTGTACTGTGCCTGTGCAGAGGAGGACACAGGGGGAAAAACGGAGAACACAGGGGGGCACAAAGGGGGCATAAGCCACAAGATTCCCCTTCACCATGGATGCACCAGGTTTAGTATATATTATTTCCCCTGGTTTTTGTCCTCTACACCTAAGTGCATCTCATGGTCAGGATTGTCTTATAGTCCGAAAAATAAGGTAGTTCTTTTTATCTGCTTTCTTCTGCACTATGGGCAGGGGCGTAGCAATAGGGGTTGCAGAGCGACCGAATCGGGGCCCGGGGGGCTCGGGACACGGAGGGGCCCTCCCACAACTGCATTATTAGCTCTCTATTGGTCCTGTGCTCATAATAATCACTTCTATAGATACTTTGAATAGTGGTAATCATTAACAAACTGTTGCCCATCCCCTTCTTGCACCTCTGACACTGTAGTTGCTATTTGCAGGCTTCGGTGCACCGTATCAATTGTTACGTATAGAGTGCTTGGGGGGCCCCAATGTAAAACTTGCATCAGGGCCCACAGCTCCTTTGCTATGCCTCTGCACTATGGGGAATAGTAGAGGACATTGCAGTAGTTGCATGAAGCATAGCAGCAGCTTGTGGGTGATCTTCACTGCTCAGAATGTGCTCAATGCAGCTAGAGGAAGAGGCATCGGCGGTGCATAACTGCTTATATAACTCTAAAAATAAAGTTTTATGACTTTTAGTATTTTCAGAAGGTTTATTTGCAAAACACCATTTGACTGAAAAGTGGCTTTGTTGTAGCAGGAAGAAATGTTTCAATAAAATGGTTTATTGCTTTTGTAGCACATTTTAACACTCTTAAATACCACTTACACGCAATAAACCTAATGTTTTTCAGGTTCTATCAGAGATCATAAATGATTTCTCTAACCTGGCCTGGATTTATTAAAAACATTGCTGCTACATGGTCCTAGTTTGCAAGCCTTTCATTTGTCACCTTTGCTGAAATCTGTCCTGGATTAAACATTGTCTCCGTATTAAAGAGATCCTAAACTGGGAAGGATATGGATTTTTCCTTTTAAAATAATACCAGTTGCCTGACTCTCCTGCTGATCCTGTGTCTCTAATACTTTCAGCCACAGCCCCTGAACAAGCATTCAGATCAGGTGCTCTGACTGAAGTCAGACTGGATTAGCTGCATGCTTGTTTCAGGTGTGTGATTCAGCCACTACTGCAGCCAAAGAGACCAGCAGGACTGCCAAGCAACTGGCATTGTTTAAAAGGAAACATCCATATCGCTCTCAGTTAAGGTTCCCTTTAAACATGTAGCCTGGTACACAACGGGCTACCGCGCATGAGCTGCCCTGGCTGTACATGCCTTAATCGTTGTGCTGTATGCCAGCCAGGAGCGTTTTGCGCTTGCACAGTTTAAAAAAAATTGCAATGGCGCATGTGCTGAATGCTCCTGGTGAAGAGAGCACAATCGAGGAGTCGTGCAACCAAGGCTGTGCATGCACAGTAGCGTGTAACTAGCTGAATTGGCCAGATTTCGAAGGGGCACAGCAGCTAAAGGGAAAAGATCAGACAGAAAGGGAACAGGACGACTACAGGAGGCTGGAAAAAGTTCCAGGTGAATTAAACTGTAGACCTTAGGGCCTGAGCCTACTAACGCAGTTGTGCCGGCTTTAAGACAAGACAAGACAAATAACATTTATATTGCGCTTTTCTCCTTGCGGATTTAAAGCACCAGAGCAGAGCAGCAGCCACTAGGGCGCGCTCTATTGGCAGTAGCAGTGTAAGGGAGACTTGCCAAAGGTCTCCTACTGAATTAGTGCTGGCTTACTGAACAGGCAAAGCCGAGATTCGAAGACCCTGGTCTCCTGTGTCAGAGACAGAGCCCTTAACCATTACACCATCAGGACCCTACATACAGTAGGGTAACATACCCTACATACATACAGTAACACCCTACATACAGTAACCCTTTACAGTTACACATCGATGTTACAGATGCTGAAAAGTGTACAGAAGCGGACACAACTGCGTCAGTGGGCTCAGGCCCATAGTGTCACTTTAGATACCATTTAAAGTGTACCAAAAGTGTACCATAGATCAGGGTTGGATTTACCGTAAGGCACTATAGGCATGTGCCTACAGGCGCCTGATGATGGAAAAGCGGCTCAATCCCCTCATCTAGTGTCTCCCTCCTTCCCTATGCAGAGTCCGGAACAGAGTTTAAATGAGAGGTTACTCACCCGGCTCTCGGCATTCCACTGACCACATCTCCCTTCAGTCGGGGGCACCTCTAGCTACCGTATATTGCGGCGTATAAGAGGACTGGTCGTATAAGACGACCCCCAACTTTTCCAGTTAAAATGTACATTTTGTGATATACTCGCCATATAAGACTACCCCTCTTGACTGTTGGACATTTGTATACTGTACTGTATGTACTGTGCTATACTGTATAAACAGGTAGAGATACTGGTGCTGTACTGTATGTGGTACCCAGTATACAACAACCAGCCAATCACGGCAAGCGATGTACCTTACCGGTGATTGGCTGGTTGTTGTATACAAAGCCTGCTTGGATTGGTCAGCTATCCCTGTCTCCAAGACTACTTGTACAGCACCACCCTTGCTGCCACTGCATACTGCGGGTATGCGTCCACGGACGTTTCTGTGTTATCCCCCACCATATTCGGCAACTGCAGATTGTCCAGTCGGCTTGGAAGTTTCAGCACCTGCCCTATAAGACGACACCCGGTGTATAAGACGACCCCCGACTATTAACAAGATTTTCATGGGTAAAAAAGTAGTCTTATATGCCAGAATATACTGTACTTAATACTGAGGGTACCTCTGGCTGCCTAATACTTGGCGGCACCTCTAGCTACCTATGATGGGCAGGGGAAATAAGGGAGAAGTGACAGCTGGGACAGACAGCACACTTGCGGTGCGATTGAGTGGGGGTTTGTAGGTTAACGGAGGGCGAAGTCTAGGGTGCCAGGACATCTGTGTCTATGATGTAAATCGGGGCCTGTAATAGATAGCAAAATGTCATTTTACTGAGTTTAACCATTTACCGCCATCCTAACGTATTAAAACGTCATGCTTACCGCTATTAACAGCAACATGACGTTTTAATACGTCACGCATTCCCGCCGCTGCTACCGCCGTGTGTCCGCCGCTACCGCCGCCATTACCGTCGGGATCCCGTGCTGGGTGATTGGGGAAGAGGACCGAACAGTCCTCTACCCAATCGCAGTGCCTGGAGTGAATGGACGTGACCGCGAACAGCGGCTACGTCCATTCACATAAACAGGAAATGTAACAGTTTAATAAAGTGTAAAAAAAAAAAAAAAAAAAAAAAAAATGAACACGTCCTATGAGTGTTCACTAGCGCCATCTTGTGGCCAAAAAGTATATTACACCTACAAAATACATACATTTTCAAGTATATACACATCATTAATAAAATTACACTTCCAACCCTCCCCCCCAAAAAAAAACACTTGTAAAAAAAAAAAATCAGCTTAAAAAAAATAAATAAATAGTTGCCTTAGGGACTCAGCTTTTTTTATTCTATATTTTATGGGGGAAAATTAATTTTAATTTATTACATAGGGGCTTGTAATTTTGGCCAGAACAAACAGAAAAATAACCACTTATATTTCAAAATAATATACTGTCGCCATACATTGTGGTAGGGACATAATCTAAACGGTTTAATTATCGGGACCACTGGGAAAATAAAACGTGTTTGTTTTATCCACAGGAGAATGTTTAATTTTAAAACTATAAAGGCTGAACACTGAGAAATAATGATTTTTTTTTATTTTTTTTCTGTTTTTCTCATTAAAATGCATTTAGAATAAAAAAATTCTTAGCAAAATGTACTATCCACAGAAAGCCTAATTGGTGGCGAAAAAAACGAGGTATAGATCATTTTCTTGTGATAAGTAGTAATAAAGTTATTAGGGAATAAAAGGGAGGAGCGCTGACAACTGAAAATTGCTCTGGTCCGTTAGGATAAAAACCCTTGGGGGTGAACTGGTTAAAAAATATTTTACCTTAGAATTTTTAAAATTGATTTTCTCAAAAAAAACTAGAAGTTCTTTTTGAAAAATGTTCTTTGCCTTGTTCCCAATATTCCCCCTAATGTATGTATGAAAACTTTGCCATTAACCGATAAATTCGGTGCAAATTTTGCATAATTGCAAAATTACGGATCCTGATCACAGTTATGAACTAAATTAACTGAGTTTTTTTCTGAAATTTTGCATAATGATTTTGTATCTTGATTGTAAATTACGATGCAAAATTACAATTATGCGTAATATGTGCTCATCACTACTGTTTGAACTCTGACAAGAATAATCATTTATTTCCCAAGTGAAGACCAAATGATACAAAAGAGATAAAATGCAGCGTTACAACACAAGGGCCCATACGCAATTACTAGGGATGCTCATTCGGATTCCGCGGAAATGCAATTTCCGAAATTCCGATCGGAATTTGCATTTCCGCATCGGAATGCGGAAATCGGTAATGCAAGCGTGTTAGGCGCGGAAATTTCCGCCGGAAATCGCGGAAATTCTGCCCAACTTTAACATCAATTTTCTCAAAAACTATAAGGGCTTTTTGAAAACTTTTTTTGCATCTTGTTCACAAGATTCAGTTTAATAACCCCTGAAAATGTGGTGTTTCTAGGACTTTAGGGGGCTTTGCTATTAACCGCTAAAGTCGGCGGATTTTTACTGTAAAGTAAAATGCAGAAAATCTGCATCTGCCTATTTTCTGCACTTATATTACAGTAAAAAACCAATGACTTTAGCAGTTAACCACCCTGGCGTTCTGATTAAATCGCCAGGGTGGCTGCGGGAGGGTTTTTTTTAAATAAAAAAAAAACTATTTCATGCAGCCAACTGAAAGTTGGCTGCATGAAAGCCCACTAGAGAGCCCACCGATCGCCTCCGGCGGCCAGAAGTAACACGGAAGGCCGCAATAAGCGGCCTTCCGTGTTTCGCTTACCTCGTCGCCATGGCGACGAGCGGAGTGACGTCATGGACGTCAGCCGACGTCCTGACGTCAGCCGCCTCCGATCCAGCCCTTAGCGCTGGCCGGAACTGTTTGTTCCGGCTACGCTGGGCTCGGGCGGCTGGGGGGACCCTCTTTCGCCGCTGCACGCGGCGGATCGCCGCGCTGCAGCGGCGATCAGGCAGCACACGCGGCTGGCAAAGTGCCGGCTGCGTGTGCTGCTTTTTATTTCATTAAAATCGGCCCAGCAGGGCCTGAGCGGCAGCCTCTGGCGGTGTTGGACGAGCTGAGCTCGTCCAGACCGCTCAGCAGGTTAATAGCAAAGCCCCCGTAAGTCCTAGAAACACCAAATTTTCAGGGTTTATTAAACTGAATCTTGTGAACAAGATGCAAAAAAAGTTTTCAAAAAGACCTTATAGTTTTTGAGAAAATCGATGTTAAAGTCGGGCGGAATTTCCGCGATTTCCGGCGGAAATTCCGCATTGGAATGCGGAAATTGGTACCGGAAAACGGAATCGGTAATTGGCAATGGCGGAATGCGAATTTACAGCGGAATCGGAAATTGGCATTTCCGACCATCCCGAGCAATTACATTTTTCTCCTAAATTTTCTCCTAGGTGATATTTTCATATATTTTTATGGTACTTTTTCATCTACTTTTTGTCACGTTATCAGTTGCCTAGTGCTGAAAAGTTATTTTAAAAAGAAGATTAAAAATGATCTCCTAGGAGAAAACTTAAAGAGACTCTGTAACAAACTTTTCAGCCTTATTTCTTCTATCCTATAAGTTCCTATACCTGTTCTAATGTGATCTGGATTACTGCAGCCTTTTCTAGTTGCACTGTTTCTGTAATATATCTAATCTTCTTTTCTTTGTCAAGCCTTGTCGACCCAGAGAGGAATGCACTGCCTCTACTGTGATAGGGAGAAGTTATGCATGCCCCCTTCACGCCCCCTGCAGGCTCTATCTGTGTGCTTTGTTTATTAGTCACAGACAGGTCTCTGCTCTCAATTTCAGCTTGTCTGAGGGGGGAGGGAACTGCCCATGCTGAGAAACTGTGGGAATCCATGACTGGAGTGCAGATAATTCACTTTGTAATAAAAACTTGTAGTATACTGTAACATGATATATATCTATATATATATATGCTCACAAGCATCACTTCCTGGTTAGCGGCCATGTTTTTTATTTGTAAACACTACCTAAAACTGGCGATTAAAAACATGGTATGTTTTTTATCGTACAAATCGGACAGTACAGATTCTCTTTAAGAGAAAGAGTTAGTTACTTATGGACTATGCTATTGTTGCCCTAGTGAGGACATCACTTATTTTCTTTATTCAGAAATAAGTTTAATATGTGATCTTTGTAAATCAGAAATAATGTATATACTTTTATACAGATTTTTTAGCACAAAAAAACAGATTTTTTTTTTTGCACAAAAAATGTGCTTATCCCCTCGGCTTATACATGAGTCACCCCCACATTGTTACTAAACACTGTGCCGCCGTGGCTATTTGGAAGCGGTGTGATTAGTGCAGTGATCCTGCACTCCTGTGTTCTGCTTCTCTGTGAGTGCGTGCCCCCCAATATGTCTGCCCCCCGATTGGCAACAAAATGAGAAGTGCAGCAATAAGAGGTCTGACCTGTGTCCCCTGCAATGGAGGCTACTGTGGAGCAGAGCTGAAAGAGCAGCAAGGTCGTGTGCAGCGCTCCCCTTGCCTCTCTGACCCAGTTGCTGTGTCTCATATCTATGATGCCATGTAGTGGCATTTTGAGACGCAGTGAGAGCGTGAGAGAAGAAGGAACCCCAGCTCTGCATGTGCTGCTGCAGCTCTCTTGGATCCTCTCCACTATAGCCGGGGGTGAGGTAGAGGTCAGCTTTAAAGAGAAACTCCGACCAAGAATTGAACTTTATCCCAATCAGTAGCTGATACCCCCTTTTACATGAGAAATCTATTCCTTTTCACAAACAGACCATCAGGGGGTGCTGTATGACGGATATGGTGTTGAAACCCCTCCCACAAGAAACTCTGAGTACGTACTCCTGGCAGTTTCATGTCTGTGAACCTTGCTGCATTGTGGGAAATAGCTGTTTACAGCTGTTTCCAACTGCCAAAAAAGCATCACCTGCCACCAGTAAAAATGTCACCATGTAATAAATGTCAGACTGTAAATCAGGGATTTAAAAGATTTTACAATGGGCAAGCACGGACTGAATCATTTATACATAATTATTATAAAAATTAAGCACTTATTGTATTACATTATTTTCACTGGAGTTCCTCTGTAAAGAGGTACTATCGCGAAAATCTTAAAATTTAAAACACATACAAATACGAAGTATGTTTCTTCCAGAGTAAAATGAGCCATACATTATTTTTCTCCTATGTTGCTGTCACTTACAGTAGGCAGTAGAAATCTGACAGAACCGACAGGTTTTGGACTAGTACATCTCTTCATGGGGATTCTCAGGATGGGCTTTATTCTTTAAAAATACATTCCCTGAAATTGATTAACACGAAGATGCTGGCCAGCCTCCCTGCGCGCTGCACACTGTTTTGACAGTTGGATGGAGCAACTGTCATTCACTAAGAGCTTTTAAAAATAAAGAATACGATGAGAACCCTTCCCCCCCCCCCCCCATCCCCAGCAGGGCCGGGCCGAGGCATAGGCTGGAGAGGCTCCAGCCTCAGGGCGCAGTGTAGGAGGGGGCCCACAATTCATTCAGCTGTCATTCCTAATTGTGTATGAAGCAGAAATAAATAAGAAAACGGGATACATAGCAGTGACTGCAAGCCAGATAACTATATATTAAGGTGTTTGGGAGGTTGTCGGCCCTGTGGCCCTCTTAGTCTAATAGCAATCCGTGTGTGACAGCTGAGGTGGGAGGGATGGAGGGGCGCACTTTGGTGTCTCAGCCTTGGGTGCTGGAGGACCTTGTCCCTGCTCTGCCCCCCGCCCCCTATGAGAAGATGGGCTAATCCAAAATCTGTTAGTAATGTCAGGTTTCTACTACTTACTGTAAGTGACAGCAACATAGGAGAAAAGTAATTTATGGCTCATTTTACTATGGAAGAAATGTACTTCTTGTTTGTATGTGTTTTAAATTGTAAGATTTATGAGACACTTCCTCTTTAACCTATTTTAGTTCCTGGACGAAGAAACTACGTCCAGGAACCATGCGCGCTCCCGCAGCCGATCGCGCTCGTGCACGCGTGCTCCCGGCCGCGGTTCGTTAGCCAGGCAATCAGTGAATCGGGCTATGGTGCCCGATCACTGATTCCTCTCCCCCGCTGACTTAACATCTTAGTAAGGGGGCTTTTAGGACCATTGTAGTCCCTTACACACTCCAATGAGTTCTGGGTCACCATGAGCTTGCTGGTTAGTCTGTGCCTCTCGGATTCACAAGCCCTACTCCATAGAGCCAAATTAATCCATGCCATGCACTGATGAGGATCAAACAATCTGAAACAGTCTGTATGCATGTTGGATTATTCTGGCTCTGTACAAATTAACAAGCTGACACATCATTGCATTCCAGCGGTTCTGGAGGTGTGTTTAGCTTCTAAGGGTACAATGGTTAATTTGCATATATTCAGCAGTGTTGCTCTGGGAGACCTCTCAAGCTCACTCCAACCTGAATTATCGCAAATTCTTTCTGTTTTAGGAAAGCAAACTTTTGTTTTCCGCTGAAAAAGCGACAGCTTCTCTTGGAAGCTTCGCTTTTTCTGGCTGTAGTGTCCCCCATGCGTCTCTCTAAGCGTATGTTACGCTTAGAGTGACGTCATGTAAACAAACTCATGGCCGCCATCTTGTGGCCAAAAAGTAAAACTACAGCTAAAAGTAAAAAAAATAAAACTCAACACACATTTACATTATAAATCTATTGTTTACATCCCACCCTCCCAAAACTACCCAAATAAAATGTTTAATATATATAAAAAAAAACATTACAATAAAAAAAAACATGTAAATATTTACCTAAGGGTCTAAACTTTTTAAATATCAATGTAAAGATGAAATATTTCTATATATTTTTTATTTTAAACTTGTAAATAGTGATAGATGCAAAACGGAAAAAATGCACCTTTATTTCCAAATAAAATATTGTCGCCATACATTGTGATAGGGACATAATTTTAACGGTGTAATAACCGGGACATATGGGCAAATACAATACGTGAGTGTTAATTATGGAGGCATGTATTATTTTAAAACTATAATGGCTGAAAACTGAGAAAATTATTTTTTTCCGTTTTTTTCTTATTCTTCCTGTTAAAATGCATTTACAGTAAAGTGGCTCTTAGCAAAATGTACCCCCCCAAAGAAAGCCTAATTGGTGGCGGAAAAAACAAGATATAGATCAGTTCATTGTGATAAGTAGTGATAAAGTTATAGGCTAATGAATGGGAGGTGAACATTGCTCGGATGCATAAAGTGAAAACGACGGAACGCGAATGGGTTAAGTATGAAAATATGTGTAAGTATGAAAATATGTAAATGACGCGTACCCTTGTACGTGTCATCGCAGTACTTCTGCTCTCTCTTGACGTGACTTCAAATGTAAACAGGAAGTGCGTCAGAGAGAGGGCAGAAGTACCAGATGGTACTAGCGCCTAGGATCTCCGGCTGCCCTCTTCCTGCCCTCCTCCTGCCAGCCTGCAAGGTACTTTCGGGGGACTTCTATTTAATTTTATAGGGTCCAGCAAAAGGGAGAGCTTAGCGGGGAGGGGTGGGGGGCATTTCCGACCCCCCCCCCCCCCCTGCGCTCGGGGCATGCTCTCCCTTTATGCTGGGACCCTATAGGGGGCCCCAAAGGGACATATTCGGGGTCCCCATAGACTAGCATTGGGTTCGGGGTTCGGCCCGAACATGCCGAATATCAGGGGCATGTTCGGCCGAACAACCCCGAACCCGAACTTCTGGATGTTCGCCCAACCCTAGTTCCTATACCTGTTCTAATGTGGTCTGGATTACTGCAGCCTTTTCTAGTTGCACTGTTTCTGTAATTTATCTAATCTTCTTTTCTTTGTCAAGCCTTGTCGACCCAGGGAGGAATGGGCTGCCTCTGCTGTGATAGGGAGAAGTTATGCACGCCCCCTTCAGGCTTTGTGTGTGTGTTTTGTTTATTAGTCACAGACAGGTCTCTGCTCTCAATTTCAGCTTGTCTGAGGGGGGAGGGAGCTGTCCATGCTGAGAAACTGTGGGAATCCATGACTGGAGTGCAGATAATTCACTTTGTAATAAAAACTTGTAGTATACTGTAACATGATTGATATATATATATATATATATATATATATATATATATATATATATATATATATATATATATATATATATGCTCACAAGCATCACATCACTTGGTTAGCGGCCATGTTTTTTGTTTGTAAACACTACCTAAAACTGGCGATTAAAAACATGGTATGTTTTTTATCGTACAAATCGGACAGTACAGATTCTCTTTAAGAGAAAGAGTTAGTTACTTATGGACTATGCTATTGTTGCCCTAGTGAGGACATCACTTATTTTCTTTATTCAGAAATAAGTTTAATATGTGATCTTTGTAAATCAGAAATAATGTATATACTTTTATACAGATTTTTTTTTGCACAAAAAATGTGCTTATCCCCTCGGCTTATACATGAGTCACCCCCACATTGTTACTAAACACTGTGCCGCCGTGGCTATTTGGAAGCGGTGTGATTAGTGCAGTGATCCTGCACTCCTGTGTTGTGCCTCTCTGTGAGTGCGTGCCCCCCAATATGTCTGCCCCCCGATTGGCAACACAATGAGAAGTGCAGCAATAAGAGGTCTGACCTGTGTCCCCTGCAATGGAGGCTACTGTGGAGCAGAGCTGAAAGAGCAGCAAGGTCGTGTGCAGCGCTCCCCTTGCCTCTCTGACCCAGTTGCTGTGTCTCATATCTATGATGCCATGTAGTGGCATTTTGAGACGCAGTGAGAGCGTGAGAGAAGAAGGAACCCCAGCTCTGCACATTGCGCTGCTGCTCTCTTGGATCCTCTCCACTATAGCCGGGGGTGAGGTAGAGGTCAGCTTTAAAGAGAAACTCCGACCAAGAATTGAACTTTATCCCAATCAGTAGCTGATACCCCCTTTTACATGAGAAATCTATTCCTTTTCACAAACAGACCATCAGGGGGTGCTGTATGACGGATATGGTGTTGAAACCCCTCCCACAAGAAACTCTGAGTACGTACTCCTGGCAGTTTCATGTCTGTGAACCTTGCTGCATTGTGGGAAATAGCTGTTTACAGCTGTTTCCAACTGCCAAAAAAGCATCACCTGCCACCAGTAAAAATGTCACCATGTAATAAATGTCAGACTGTAAATCAGGGATTTAAAAGATTTTACAATGGGCAAGCACGGACTGAATCATTTATACATAATTATTATAAAAATTAAGCACTTATTGTATTACATTATTTTCACTGGAGTTCCTCTTTAAAGAGGTACTATCGCGAAAATCTTAAAATTTAAAACACATACAAATAAGAAGTATGTTTCTTCCAGAGTAAAATGAGCCATAAATTATTTTTCTCCTATGTTGCTGTCACTTACAGTAGGCAGTAGAAATCTGACAGAACCGACAGGTTTTGGACTAGTACATCTCTTCATGGGGATTCTCAGGATGGGCTTTATTCTTTAAAAATACATTCCCTGAAATTGATTAACACGAAGATGCTGGCCAGCCTCCCTGCGCGCTGCACACTGTTTTGACAGTTGGATGGAGCAACTGTCATTCACTAAGAGCTTTTAAAAATAAAGAATACCCTGAGAACCCTTCCCCCCCCCCCCCCCGCAGGGCCGGGCCGAGGCATAGGCTGGAGAGGCTCCAGCCTCAGGGCGCAGTGTAGGAGGGGGCCCACAATTCATTCAGCTGTCATTCCTAATTGTGTATGAAGCAGAAATAAATAAGAAAACGGGATACATAGCAGTGACTGCAAGCCAGATAACTATATATTAAGGTGTTTGGGAGGTTGTGGGCCCTGTGGCCCTCTTAGTCTAATAGCAATCCGTGTGTGACAGCTGAGGTGGGAGGGATGGAGGGGCGCACTTTCATGTCTCAGCCTTGGGTGCTGGAGGACCTTGTCCCTGCTCTGCCCCCCCCCCCCCGCCCCCTATGAGAAGATGGGCTAATCCAAAATCTGTTAGTAATGTCAGGTTTCTACTACTTACTGTAAGTGACAGCAACATAGGAGAAAAGTAATTTATGGCTCATTTTACTATGGAAGAGATGTACTTCTTGTTTGTATGTGTTTTAAATTGTAAGATTTACAAGGCACGTCCACTTTAACCTATTTTAGTTCCTGGACGAATAAACTACGTCCAGGAACCATGTGCGCTCCCGCGGCCGATCGCGCGCGTGCACGTGCGCTCCCGGCCGCGGTTCGTTAGCCAGGCAATCAGTGAATCGGGCTATGGTGCCCGATCACTGATTCCTCTCCCCCGCTGAAAAAGCGACAGCTTCTCTTGGAAGCTTCACTTTTTCTGGCTGTAGTGCCCCCCATGCGTCTCTCTAAGCGTATGTTACGCTTAGAGTGATGTCATGTAAACAAACTCATAGCCGCCATCTTGTGGCCAAAAAATAAAACTACAGCTAAAAGTAAAAAAAATGAAACTCAACACACATTTACATTATAAATCTATTGTTTACATCCCACCCTCCCAAAACTACCCAAATAAAATGTTTAATATATATAAAAAAAAACATTACAATAAAAAAAAAACATGTAAATATTTACCTAAGGGTCTGAACTTTGTAAATATCAATGTAAAGATGAAATATTTCTATATATTTTTTATTTTAAACTTGTAAATAGTGATAGATGCAAAACGGAAAAAAATGCACCTTTATTTCCAAATAAAATATTGTCGCCATACATTGTGATAGGGACATAATTTTAATGGTGTAATAACCGGGACATATGGGCAAATACAATACGTGAGTTTTAATTATGGAGGCATGTATTATTTTAAAACTATAATGGCTGAAAACTGAGAAAATTATTTTTTTCCGTTTTTTTCTTATTCTTCCTGTTAAAATGCATTTACAGTAAAGTGGCTCTTAGCAAAATGTACCCCCCAAAGAAAGCCTAATTGGTGGTGAAAAAACAAGATATAGATCAGTTCATTGTGATAAGTAGTGATAAAGTTATAGGCTAATGAATGGGAGGTGAACATTGCTCGGATGCATAAAGTGAAAACGACGGAACGCGAATGGGTTAAGTATGCAAATATCACCTAGGAGTAAAATCAGGTGATCAAGTAAATTGAATAAGGGCCATAGGGAAATAGTGCCTGATGAACCAATTAGTAGTAAGATTACTAATGTTGGGGGTGCACCTTTCCTTTCCTTACGCAAAAGAAAAATTATTTTTACATTCACAAAAAAATGAATTTTTGCATTTTCAAAATCGATTTCCTCAAAAACTTCAAGTTATTTTTTGAAAAATGATTTTCTTGACTTGTTCCCAATATTCCCCTTAAAATACATAGCAATTTTGGTGATGGTCGCATGTATGGGGGCTTTGCTATTAACTGCTAAATTTGGCACAAAATTATGCAACATTTTGCGTAATTGTGCAAAATTTAGGATGTATTACGTGAAATCAATTACCTGTCCAAACCGTAATTACAAATGGCCCCAATTGCAAAAAAATTACGCAAAATGTTGTAATTAGCAGATTAGCATCATCACTAGTCAGCATCTTCCGTGACACCGTACAATAGAGAATACACAGCACAGACACAAGGCAATGGGTTACAGATAAACGACAATTGATGCTTTGTACATGAAGGTGGAAATATGTAGCAGGTTACACAGCAGTTATAAAACTTATGTGGAAATTATAGAGGGGAAAATACTCCTGCCCAAGTGGATAAGGGCGTAACTAGGGTTAGAAACCCCTATGACTGCAGGGGAGCCCCCGAGGTGTGGGGGGGCCCTTCCTCCGATACTCTAAATTATGTAAAGAAAAACCACACACTTTCTCCTCACAACCGGTGCTGTGTTTACACCGGTGCCAGAATCCAGCAGGGAAACCACTCCTGCAACCACTTGACCAGAGCAAACTTGGAGACGGCAAACCAATGGCTTACAATATCAAATTGTATTGGAGCACACAGCAGTACACAACATGTTTCGCCCTTCCTCCGACATGTTTCGCTCTTCCTCAGGTGTACCGCCCCTTACCCAGGTGACATTCTTATACCCACCCACAATAAGCCATGCATATGCAAATTATCACATCATGTGACAGCAGAACAAAAAAGTGATACAACTTACAACAGTTATACAATCTAACTCGAGAACCGCACAATAATGTGTCTACTCCAGGAAATCTCAGAGGAATACATCACCCAGACCTGTCAGGAATTTTGTATTTTTAAATTTTCATACAATACCAAAATATAGAGTTCAAAAGTCCTGTTGTACAAGTATTCATGGAGAGTCCACCGCACTACCTATAGAGAAAAGGAATCAGAGGAAACACTTCAAGCTCAAGCATTCGTTAAGACCATTGGGATATACATAATTGAATCTCTTAATCCATCTTGTCTCTATTTGTAATAATAACTGTTTCCTACCCCCCCCCCCCCTTAGAGGAACAGCCCCTCATCCATCACAAACCATCTTAACCACATAACGACCGCCTAACGCCGATAGGCAGTGGCAGGTCGTTTGTGGTTTTACATGGAAACCGAGCGGTTGTTCCATGTCAGTTCACGGAGCTAGATGTAAACACGCGGTGAAGAAACCCCCTGTGTTTACATCATATGGCGCTGCGTAAAGGAGATCGGCGATCCCCGGCCTCTGATTGGCCGGGGATCGCCGGCATCTGATAGGCTGAAGGAAGGAGGAGAGGGAGGAAAGGACAGGGAGGCTGGGAATCGCTGCGGAGGGGGGCTTTGAGGAGCCCCCCCCCCTGCTCAGCCACACAGAGCGGCGGCAATCAGACCCCCCCCATCAGGACATCCCCCTAGTGGGGAAAAAAGGGGGGAAGTCTGATTGCCCTGCGTGCTTGCTGATCTGTGCTGTGGGCTGGAGAGCCCACGCAGCACAGATCAGCGTAAAACAGCCCGGTCGTTAAGTGGTTAATTGGGCCACAGTACGGATTGGATACTCCAAATTAGGTGTTTTTGCGGCTACACTTGTTAGGGGTGTGAAGATCATCATGTTTTATGACCCTTGTATAATAAACCCCATGTTTTGAGGGTCACCAAGGGGAGGAAAGGGGAAAGTTGGGAATACAAAGGGCACCCCATCAAAGTTTTCCTGGGGGTGGACCATGAGTTATACCCCTGGATAAGGGGTAGGACAGCAGGTAGAGGGATCTGTGTATAAGCTGTGTATAAGGAGGTGGTTGGTGGCAAGGTAAGATTGTATGCTTGATGAGGCTGGTTTTCAGGTTCTGTCTAAATATAATCAGTAGGACGTGTTAATACACATTGTGTTAGGGAGTTCCAGGGGAGTGGGGAGATTAGAGAGAAATATTTTATGCAAGAGTAAGAAGAAATGTCTAGAGAGGAGAAGGTTGTCAAAAGAGCAGAGGTGACCTAACTGGAGGTCAGTAACTGGAGACATGTAGGGTAGGGAGAGACTGTATAGTGCTTTGTAGGTGAAGGTGTAGGATCTTGAATTGCAACCTATGTGTGACAAACATTATCGTCAGCTTGTCAGTCCAACATACCTCCTAGTTCTCTAGCAATTAGTTCATAAAGTAACTGAGTCTAAGGTGAAAACAAGTATGCCACCTGGTATTCAATGACAGAATAATTATGATTGAATGAGGTCATGTACAAAAAGGTGCGTGTAAACATACATATCCAACCACTTGCTTCTACAAATGCTACTGTGACATTTTTACTACGCAAAGCTCAGGGCTGAAAACAGTGCGCTCGCTGTCAAATACAGTAGAGAAGGAAATTTCTCACAAATTGCACCAATTTTCCTCTTCCTCATTGCACAAATGAATTTGAACAAAGCATTCTGCTAAAAATGTAACCTAGACATCAGGGGCGTAACTATGACCCACCGGGCCCCCTGCAGAAATTCTGCCCCCCGGGCCTGCTCAGGGCCGTTTTGGGGGGGGAGAGGGGTCTCAGCATGAGGGGAGAGCTTGGTCACACATCGGCGGGGAGGGGGACAACCCTCTCCCTCATCTCTGGCTCTCCCCTCTGCGCTCCCCTCCAGCTAAAATCAGTGTGTGTGCAGTGGCGGGCAGCGGGCATATGCACATACCTTCCTTGCGTTCCACCGCAGATGCTCCTCGCTCTAGTGTCTGATGCTACTTCTTGTTTATACAGGAAGTACTGACGCTACTTCCTGTTTATACAGGAAGTAGTGTCAGGCGCTAGAAAGAGGAACATCCATGATATGTGTATATGCCCGCTGCCTGCCTCTGCACAGACACTGATTTAAGCTGGAGGGGAGTGCAGAGAGGAGAGCCAGAGGTGAGGGACGGGGGGACCCCCCCACGCCGATGTGTGGCCAAGCTCTCCCCTCATGCTGCCACCCCTCCAGCCCCCAAAATGGCCTTGAGAGGGCCCCGGGGGTGCCCCCCCTGCGGGTGCAGTGGCTGCATCCCCTATTGTTACGCCCCTGTTAGACATCTCTCCTAGGATGAACATTTTTGTCTAAAGCTCTGATCTGTCTCTTTTTTGGGGATTGTATCTATTTGTTCTTTGAGCATAGAATAGAATATTTGTTCTGTATTTATAGATCCTTACATATTCTACCTGCTTCTCCGGGGCTACCTTAAGCCCCATCTACATTGAACATTTTTTTGTGCGATTGGATTCAATTCGATTCGATTCATTGATTCAATTCGGTGAAATCCGACATGTCTGCTCGGGATTTGATTCGATTCATTCTGCCATTGCAGAACAATGGCAAAATGAATCAAATCGAATCCCGATCGGACATGCTGGATTGAATTGAATCGAATCAATGAATCGAATCGCACAAAAAAATTGTATGGTGTAGATGGGGCTTTAGTTTCTCCACCAGTGATGAGCGAAAATGCAAATATTCTTTTCGCCGAATTTTTGGCAAAAAGCACTAATTTCTTTTCGACAGGCGAATTTTTGATCAAATATTTTCACGTTAATTTTCGCCTAATGCCCGTTATTTTCGCGTTTAATACATAGTTTATCGCGTACGTATTTCCGCGTATTCGTAGTGCCGCTATGCAAAGCTTCGCGTAGTTGACGAATTAATTACATTCCTCCCACACTCCCCCAAAGGGCTTGATTCACTAACCGGCGCTAACCCGTTAGTGTGCCTTATCACTTAGTGGGCACAAACTACAGCGCTAACCTTATCTGAGGTTAGTGTGCCTTATCTGAGGTTAGTGTGCCTTATCTGAGGTTAGTGTGCCTTATCTGCAGTGTGCAATGTAGCTTTGTGCATCTTTTAGTGTGCACAAAGCTACTTAAGTTCAGATAAGGCACACTAACTCAGATAAGGCACACTAACCTCAGATAAGGCACACTAACTCAGATAAGGCACACTAACTCAGATAAGGCACACTAACCTTAGATAATGCACACTAACCGGCTTAGCGCCGGAAAACTCTTTTTTATTCCGGTGCTAACACTTAGCACCGGTTAGTGAATCAAGCCCATAGTATCCAAAAACACACACACACCACACCACACACACACACACACACACACACACACACATACACACACACACATACACACACACACACACACACACACACATACACACACACACACACACACACACACACACACACACACACACACACACACACACACACACACACACACACACACACACACACACACATACACACACACACACACATACACACACACACACACATACACACACACACACACACACACACACACAAACACACACACTACACACACACTACACTCACACACTACACACACACACACACACACACACATATATATACACACATTTACATTACAAAAATACATAAACAGTTGCCTTAGGGACTGAACTTTTTTTAATAGGTACAGTATGTGAAGAGGGTATATAACTGTGATTTTTTAATGTGCAGGCTTATAATTAGTGATGGCGCTATACATTGTACGAGGGAAATATTTTAAACGTTGCAATAACCGGGACAAATGGGCAAATAAAATGTGTGGGTTTTATTCACAGTAGAACCTTTTATTTTAACACTAATGGCCGAACACAGAGAAATAATAAATGTTTTCCATCTTTTTCTTATTATTTCAATTAAAATGTGTTTAGAATAAAATAATTCCTAGCATAAGGTACCTCCCAAAGAAAGCGCTGCGTAATATGTTGGCGCTTTATAAATACAATAAATAATAATAATAATAATTGGTGGTGAAAAAAAACAAGATATACTCTAGATCAAGTCGTTATGATTAGTTTTGATTAAGTTATTGCTGAAAAAAAGGGAGGAGCGCTGACAGGTGAAAATTGCTCTGGTCCTAAAGGGGAAAACCCCTTAGTGGTCAAGTAGTTTAGCCCCCGTTTCCACTAGAAGCGGTGCAATGTGGCTACATAGCCGCATCGCACCGCGGGTGTCCTGAAACACATGCACGGCAATGGATTAGTTTCCACTGCATGCATGTTGTGTGGAGCGGTGCAGAGCGATCTGAGAAGCTGCAGCATGCTGAAGATTCTCGCACGACCGCATCGGCCCGCAGCCATGTCCCATCTCTTCAATTGACTTCCGCATCGGGAGATACGGAAGTGACGCAGGCGCCAGCGGAAGTGATATGACGCGGCTAGGTAGCCGCATTTGCATCACTATCCCCGTGGAAACGGGGCGTAAAGCAGGTAGGTGTGAGTGTTTTTTACTCTGTATAGGTGTCTCTTTAGGATGGCCAGAAGCCTATCCTGTTGGCAAGTTAGCAGGTTCAGTTATTTCGCTGCATAAATTGCCATGAACGTTGAATCCTGTTCTGGGAATCAAAAAAGAATCCTCTCTATAAAGTTGCTAACTGTGTGCTCCCATGCCAGTAGATGTGTGCAGCCCTGTTGAGATGAATGGTGTTCACTCACTGCATACATCTGCTCTTACTAAGCAAAGGGGTGGTTGTGCCACTACAAATGAAAGGGGTGGACACAGCTGCTATAGCCACACCCTGACGAAGCAGCCAACGGGCTGTGCAACATGTAGGTGGGCGGAGTCTGCACCAGCCAGTATCCCAGCACACCTAGGCCATGTGTTTCCAGCACCGATAGAATGACTGATCCAGGAGGGTACTGTGACCCCCGGGCGGAGGTTGCTGTATGCACAGACGCAGGAGGAAAGCACATATGCCTGCTGTTGATTACTTTCTGTGAATATCAGGGCCAGTTCAAGTAACAATTGGGCCCCAGTGCAAAATTAGCCTGGGGGCCTCCCAACAGACACCCCGACCAAAAATCACCATTAGAGGCCCTTTGTTGCAGCCAAATTTCCTTCCTGGGCCCCTGAGCTGGCTGCTGACCCTCCCCAATCACCGCCCAACTTAATAGTTTAGATGGGGGAGGGACACCTTGGGGGCCCCTACAGGCTCTGGGGCAATTGCCCATTTTTTCCTCTGGTAGCTCTGACCCTGGTGAATATTCTTGAGTTGAGGGAGCTGAAGCTGCCGCGTAGCACTGAGTCTGTCTGGGAGTCAGTCAGCCCCTCTCCCTCTCAGTGCACTGACATGTCTAACCTTAGATGATCTGAGATCCATGAGGTAATATCTGCTCAAGGAACTGTGATCCATGTATCTGCCTTCCCCTCATGGTATAAAGGCCAACGCTGTATCATATTATAAGGCAGTGTGAATGCATGTATGAATGTGCGGACATGAGAGTGCTGCTAATTTACATCAAACATCAAACAAATGACAGCGCTCATAGGCTGCAACTGAATTGTAGACTAACAGAGGCATGCAGAGCCCCATAGGGCTAAATACATGCCTTGAATGCAAATCAGATGCAAATCATGTACTAGTCCTAATCTATAATTTGAATGCAAATTGATGCACATGGATGCAGCTAGCCATAAGTATACTTACATGAGTTTTGTACAGCAGGAGACATTGGCAGCACTTCCAAACAGAGGCTGCACCCGAATTAACTACCTGCAATATAACCCTATGGGTAAAACATGCCAATTATAGATCATTATTAGGTGTTTACTGGGGGATTATTGAATTGAAAACTGGTGGCAGTCAGACCTGATTCGACCTAATTCGCCAAGTTTAGTCAGTATTAGTGTAGGAGGTCCTAGCCTGGCTTACTGGCAAATTTGAGGCCGTGTGTGGATGTTAGAGATGGCCCGAACTGTTAGCTGGCGGACAGTATTTGGCAAACTTCCACTGTTCGAGCCCGCAGTGAACAGCAGCGAACATTTGGTGTGTTTGACCCGCCCCCTATACATCATCATTGAGCTAAACTTTGACCCCTTACCTCACAGTCAGCAGACACATGGCAGCCAATCCGCTAGCACCCCCTCCTGGACCCCCACCACCCCCCATTAAAAAGCAGTTGCGGTGGCCATATTGGATTCATTCTCTGGCTGCATTGATAGTGAGAGCAGGGTCAGACTTGCAGATAGGTAGGGAAAGCATTAGCTAGGCCTGTGTTCTTGTTCCTCACTGACTACTTGCTGAAAGCACCCCTAACAGCCCTTTTGAGGGCTAGCACATCAGTCTCCTGTGTTGTGTGTGTGTGTGTGTATAGTGTGTGTGTGTGTGTGTGTGTGTGTGTGTAGTGTGTGTGTGTGTGTGTGTGTGTGTGTGTAGTGTGTGTGTGTGTGTGTGTGTGTGTGTGTGTGTGTGTGTGTGTGTGTGTGTGTGTGTGTGTGTGTGTCTGTGTGTGTGTGTGTCTGTGTGTCTGTGTGTCTGTGTGTGTGTGTGTGACACTCCACAGCCAACTGACACCCAGAGCTGTACACACTACCTCTATTGTGGCAACATTAACCTCCTTGGCGGTAACCCTGAACGTAGTTCGGGGTAAGACGCGCAGGAAGTTTTCTCCGGCCCCGCTGGGCCGATTTGTTTAATTTTTTTTTTGCTATCCGTTGCGCCGCCCCCTTCCCCCCCCAGACCCTGTGCGCTGCCTGGCCAATCAGTGCCAGGCAGCGCTGGGGGTTGGTTTGGTTCGGGACTCCCAATGACGTCCCGACGTCGACGGTGACGTCATCCCACCCCATCGCCATGGCGACGGGGGAAGCCCTCCAGGAAATCCCGTTCTTTGAACGGGATTTCCTGATCGAAGCGGGCAGGGGGAGCGGGCAGCCCTGGGCTCGCTACATAATATAATAAAAAAAATTAAAAAACTGCTGCGCTGCCTCCTGGTGGATTTTTTTTATACCGCCAGGGGGGTTAAGGCCCTGTTTACAGTTAATCAGTTGGTATGCGTTAGTGTGCATTAGTATGCATTAGTGCGCGTTGGTACGCGTTCTTTCCATAGCAGTGCATTGGGAAGAATATTTCAGTTAAAACGCGATATGTGTGAAAGGTGCCATAGGAAAACATGGGCATTACTTTGAAAATCATTTTTCTTTCCGTTTTAACTGAGAGCAATTGATTAAGTGTAAAAGGGCCCTAAGTTGCAGGCACAGAGTACCATTACAGTGCATTATTTGTAGGAATGTAATGTGATTTCTGCCCTTAAAGAGTAACTGTCAGGCTGCAGAAGCTAATTTAAACCTCTATTCTCCTGTGTTAAACAGTTTAGACAGAAGCCAAAAAGACATTACTAAAGATAAAAATCTCTCTTACATTTAATGTGTTCTTATCAGCAAAGCTAAGCTCCTAAGGAGGACGCAAGCCGCATTCCATACTGCAAAGCATTCTGGGGCCCTCCCCTCAGGTGCTAAGGAGAAGACGGGATCAAGTTTCAGCAGCTTCTAACTCAGTCCAGCCACAGCACAGATAAATCTCCGGGGCAGAGTACACTGCAGGAGTCAGCTATTGTTCCTAGCCACATGGCTCATTAATATTCACTGCACACTGTGTTATTCTGTACGAGCTCCTCTGTGAATAGGGAAGCAGGCAGGACATGACGACACATTTGGCTTCACAAACATGGAACCTGCCATGGGCTGTCAGGAGCATCATTCTCTGCATATACTATATAAATATTCTGTGAAATCCAAACGTGGACAGTGAAATGCATATGTAATGTAAGTACAGCCAATCTTTAGCTACTGATATATGTGTTTATTTTCTCTGAGACCTTATACCTAACAGCTCCTCTTTAAGCGATTAAAACATGATTGCGTCAACTCCATAATTTTTGGTGGGACTTTTGGCATGGATCCCCCTCCGGCATGCCCCTGTCCAGGTGTTACACCCCATTGAAACAACTCTTCCATCACTTTTGTGGCCAGAAACAGTCTTTGTAGGTTTTAAAATTCGTCTGCCCATTGAAGTCTATGGCGGTTTGCCGGGTTCGCATGTTCGTGAACATTTGCGAAAGTTCGCATTCGCTGTTAACAAACCCAAAATTTGATGTTCATGACATCTCTAGTGTATGTACTGTAAGTCTATACATTTTTTGTGTAATAAAGTTTTGTATTACCTGATAGCATTGTGACTTATGTTCAATATTTTTTATGATCAGAATTTTATAGAGTTAATTGCTACTCTATATCTGTTAGACTGCGGTTGCAAATTGGACTTTATTATTGGGTTAAAGGCATGATACACTTTTGCACGTCTTTCTTTATTTTTAAAGGGGAACTTCAGCCTAAACAAACATACTGTCATTAAGTTACATTAGTTATGTTAATTAGAATAGATGAGTAATATAATCTCTTACCCATCCTGTTTTAAAAGAACAGGCAAATGTTTGTGATTCATGGGGGCTGCCATCTTTGTCATAGGGGCAGCCATCTTTTTGGTTGAAAGGAGGTCACAGGGAGCATAAGACACAATTCCAACTGTCCTGTGTCCTGATAACCCCTCCCAGCTGCACACGCTAGACTTCAAATGTCAAATTCAAAATGTAAAAAAAAAAAATTGCACCAAAACAGCAGAACGAGAACAACAACATCAGAAATCCCATCATGCTTTGCACAGCATCAGGGGAAAAATGTCCGGGCAGTTTTCTTTTGTGTATAAGAGAAACAAAGTTCTGATGCTGTGAAACTGTTAAAGAAACACCAAGCCTTTCCAGTGCTGCTGAGTTGATTTTTAGTCTGGAGGTTCACTTTAAGAACAGCAGATTCGCTGCCCTCATACAATAGCCAGACTCTGGCACTGATTATCATAATGCTGGTTTGGCTATATGATAACCACATGTGGGCGCTGTGGCTTAGTTGGTTAAAGCGCCTGTCTAGTAAAAATGAGATCCTGGCCCGTATGCAATTCACTTTTTCACCTGTATCGCAGAAAGTGAACAGAGGCGCCAACAGGATAAAATATGCTAAAAATGCTAGTGGTAGACTTACCTCCCCGAAGCAGACATGAAACTGTAAATTTTTTTAAATTTGAATGTATTGACATACTCCAGAAAAGAAAGCAACGTGTTTCACAGGTATATTCCCGCTTCCTCGGGCAATAACAAGTAGGCGTATCTAACAGTGATCTGTCATGATAACGCCTAGTGCATCTTTTTCACCTGAGTTTTTTCCTAGGAGTTATTTTCCCAACTTGTAAATAAAATGCCTTTTACACCACCAGCCAGCACACAAATACTCAAGATAATTTTTGACAGTACTTTTTCATCTATATTTTGATACTTTTTCCATTTCAAAGTGCTAAAAAAAGTTAAACTGAAGAGGAAAAATTAACTCCTAGGAGAAAACTCAGGAGAAAAAGTGAATTGCGAATGGCCCCTCGTCATATAATGCCTTTTAAACCAACAGCAGGTTCGAAAACACTTAAAATAGTTTTAAATAGTAATTTTTCACCAACTTTTGGGTATTTTTTTAATTGTAAAATGCTGAAAGGTTATTTTAAAGAGAACCCGAGGTGGGATTTACTTATGCTAGTGGGGCACAGAGGCTGGTTGTGCACACTAACACCAGCCTCTGTTGCCCCATGGTGTGCCTCCAGGACCCCCTGCGATCTGCTGTCCCCTCCGCCGTGCTAGCGACACGCAGCCTGTCGCCAGCACAATGTTTACCTCTCGCCTGTCTGTTAGCGCCGCTCTCCCGCCTCCTCCGTATCGGCGCTACCCGCCCGCGTCACTTCCTTCCAATCAGCGGGAGGGAAGGGACGCGGGCGGGTATCGCCGTTACGGAGGAGGCGGGGGAGCGGCGCTAACAGACAGGCGAGAGGTAAACATTGTGCTGGCGACACGCTGCGTGTTGCCACCACTGCGGAGGGTATAGCAGCGCGCAGGGGGGTCTTGGAGGCACACCATGGGACAACAGAGGCTGGTGTTAGTGTGCACAACCAACCTCTGTGCCCCACTAACATAAGTAAATCCCACCTCTGGTTCTCTTTAAAGATTAATAAAATTATCACCTAAGAGAAAACTCAGGTGAAAAAGAGTATTGGATATGGGGCCCTGAGTTCCACTCTCATCAGTGCCAATTTACACAGTTTATGTGCTATACACGTGGTCTATGGTGGCATCCACATTACTGATGGGGAGCGGCGCCCAATTCATGTGTATGATCATAATATAAGCCTGTGACTCCATCTTGTCATGGTATTTTTATAACTCTAAAGCTGGCCATACACTCAGGGCTGGATTTAGGCCATGGCCTAGGGCAACACAGGAACAAGGAGATCAAAGCAGCAGACTAAACTGGTGCAGAATTTGCAAGCTTGCAAATGCTGCAATGCAGGGAGATCAGGCGAGCGCCTGACCGCAGTACTCTGCTGCTAGCCACCTGTGCAGCAGCCATCTTGCTCTCTGTGCACATTCGCATTGTGGCCGGCGGCTATGGACTTAGGCAGATGGGAAGAGGAAGCTTCTGCACTGGAGATGAGTGGAGAAATGAGTGATAACTGATGGCTGCTGCGGTGTGAAGGTGAGCTGACTACCTATACGGAAAGGGGGGTGGGAAAAGGAGGAGTTAAGGGAGTCATCTGGCTACCTATACTGGAGGGAAAGGGGGAGGGGTTATCTGGCTACATATACTGGAGGGAAAGGGGAAGGAGTCATCTGGCTACCTATACTGGAGGGAAAGGGGAAGGAGTCATCTGGCTACCTATACTGGAGGGAAAGGGGGAGGGGTTATCTGGCTACCTATACTGGGAGAGTCATCAGGCTACCCATACTAGAGGGAAGGGGGAGGGGTTATCTGGCTACTAATACTGGAGGGAAGGGGAGGGGTCATCTTTCTACCTATACCGAAGGGGGACGGCTGGTGACAGTGGCCTTGGGCGGTAAAAAGTACAAATCCGGCCCTACACTTATAGATTTCTACCCAATGTTCTAAGATGATCGATTCCTTTTGAAAAGAATCGATTCAGAAAGAATGGATTCCAACCACACACTCCACACATTCCAGCAGGGAATCTACTGATAATCGATTGAACTGCAGAGTTGCACCGTTCGATGCAGTGCAAAGTTATAGGCCATCGATCTGCCAATGCTTTTGCCTTGCCCCAATTGTTTTACATTTTTCATCCTGGCTGGTCGATACTCTTGATCGATTTTTAGCTAAAATCCAACAAAAATCCATTGATCTGATATTTTGAGGAATCGATTTCCAGCAGATGAATCGAATCTGCAAGGAATCAAATGTCAAAATCGAGTATATAGGCACCTTTGCAGTGAGTTAGCAAGCAGTATGATAAAACTACAGTAGAACCTTGGTTTGAGCGCATAATCTGTTCCTGAGACATGCTTGAACTCCAAAGCACTCTTATATCAAAGCGAATTTCCCCATAAAAATGTATGGAAACCCAGTTGATTAGTTTCACAATAAAAAAAACAGTTATAGTAAAATAGTATAAAGTAAAAATGTAAACAAGACTTTTCACTATAACTAACAGCATCATTGCCATCTGTTAGCTCGCCACAAGTTTTTTTTTCTGTGCATGACTTTAAAGAGACTCTGAGTCTCGAAAAAACCCTGTTTTTACTTAAGTAACTTCATTAGCACTAATGCCCTACCTAAAAAGCTGCCTCCCTGTGGCTGAATTCAGCTTTAAACCCCCCAAATCCCAGGACAAAAATTCACGACTTTCTTGGTCGTGGATTTTGCTGCTGGGGGAGGCAGAGCTTTGGGCTGTAGCTCTGTATCTATTCTCGTCAATCAGCGCTAATCTCCACCTCTCCCCCGCCCCTCTCAGTGAAAGAAGACTGAGAGGTGCGGGGAGAGGCGGTGATCAGCGCCGATTGATGGGAGTAGAGGCAGAGCTACAGCCCAAAGCTCTTCCTCTACTAGGAAGCGCTGCCCAAATCTCCCCCCAGGGATTTTGGGGGGTTTAAAAGCGATTTCAGCCATGGGGATGTAGCGTTTCAGGTAGGGCATTAAGTGCTAATGAAGTTACCTTAAAGCGGACAATAACCCAGCATTTAAACTTTGCTCTAAAACATTATTTACAGCATATTATAGTATATGCAACCAGCATTTTTTTTTTACTAGACCAGCATTGGAAGGGTTACACACAGAGCTTTAAAGTTCCGTGGAGAGAAATGCAGATGCATCCGAAGTTTAGATAGATCCATTTTAAGTAAACACAATGTGTTTTTTACATACAATCTGACTGTGCAGGAGCTCCCAGACACAGAGAGAGAGAGTGAGTCACATTCCTCACTTGTTACGTTGTGTTTACTTAAATGTATCTATCTGAACTTCGGATGCGTCTGCATTTCTCTCCACGGAACTTTAAAGCTCTGTGTGTAACCCTTCCAATGCTGGTCTAGTAAAAAAAAAATGCTGGTTGCATATAATATGCTTTAACCACTTTACCACCGCGCGTACGTATTTCTCCGTTCCTTTTTCCATCCTTTAACCCCCAGGGACGGAGAAATACGTACTTTCCGCGCTCCCGCCGCTGTCCGCGCTAGTAAACACGCCGCCGCCCGCTCGGAGATCAATGAATGGGAAAATCCATTCCCGTTCGTTAATCTAAGCCCCGCAATGATCCGCTGCCGCTCGGCTGAGCAGCGCGACCATTGGGGGAAAAAAAAAAGTTCTCAGCCTCTTTCTACTTCCTGCAAGCGTCCATCCGGATGCTTGCAGGTCGCATAAACAAAATGTTACTGGGGCGGAGCAGTAGTACACGAGACCGGAAGCAGAGCTGGAGACGCTGTGAGTGCAGCTTGTGATCGGGCAGAGGGGAATCTGATGCGGCATCCGCAGAGTGGTCACCCGGGGACCAGCGCTGTCAGCATTACATGCTTTGATTTACCTTATGCTTGTGAGTGCACTACTTTTTAGTTCTTTTAATAAATTTACAGTATTACGCTATGTTAGTGTTCTCTAAGTTGCAGTAATATTGGAAGCCTTGCCAGTGTTTGAAACGGATTGTTCCCTGGTGCATACCCCCATATGTGATCAATCTTGCCTCCGGAGAGTTTGGAGGATATTTAGGGTGAGTGCGGGCACATTGGGGGGCTGTGTCCCGGCACAGGTGATTGGAAGGTGATCCTTAAAGGCACATGGTGTAAATTTCTCCTGGTGAAGGAATAATTGGAGGAAAGCAGTATTACGCTATGTTCTTTTATTTCTTTCTATTTACATGTTGAGATGATTGTCCTGGACTAAGGAGCCAGTTTTTTCTGGAATACGGTGGACACTGAGGAACCAGTCTGAGGACTTTATTGGCCACTCGGTGTGAGACTGTATACTCCTGTGTTTTTGAGACAGAGAGCGCGTATATAACTCTAATTATTCATTGTATTGTATCACACTACTCTATTACGCGAACCATCTAGTGTTATTTTATATCCTGAGCGCATACTCAATTTAATTTTAACAACTAAATTATCTAATTGAAAAAAAATGAAAAATTGTACCATGTATGGGCACCTTAATATAATATAAAGATTTTTTCCAGCGTGTCCGATCAGATTTTTCTCAAAAACAGGATAATCGTTCAAATTTCTTGATCGAAAAAAATATATATTTTCGACTTTCATTTGATTCGATCATTTAGATCAAATAATCAGGACAATCAAATGTTTTTATTGTATCGTGTATGGGCACCATAAGGGCCAGTGCACACCAAAAACCTCTAGCAGATCCACAAAACGCTAGAGGTTTTTGAAGCAGATTTCAGAGCGATTCTAGGCATGTTTAGAGAGATTTTCTTTTTTTGGAGCGTTTTTGTTTAGCAGATTTCATATATTGTTACAGTAATGCAGTTACTGAACAGCTTCTGTAACAAAAACGTCTGAAAAAACGCTCTGATCTAGCGTTTTCCAGAGCGGTTTTTTCACTTTCCTATGCTTTACGTTGAGGCAGAAACTCCTCAGAAATCTAAGAAATGCTGCAGAACAGGATTTTGCATTTGTGGAAAAAACGAACCACTCTGGTGTGCACCAGCCCATTGAAATACATTACCCAAGCAGTTTTCAAACCGCTAGCGTTTTTAAAAACACTCCAGAACCGCTCTGGTGTGCACCAGCCCTGTCAGTATATAATCCGCTTTACATTCTTGGTGGCGGAGTTACTGAACTACAAATTTCGATGTCATGAGAGTCACAAGCTACTGTGAAAGCAGGACGTTTTGAATCAGGATGATACCATTTATTGGCTAACTCTTAGAGCTGGTGCACACCAAGAACGCTTCTGAGCACTTTTTAAAACGCTTGTGCTTCAAAAAGTGCTTGGCTAATGTATTTGAATGGGATGGAGCACACCACAGCGATGTGCTTTTTTCCCAAGCGAAAACAGGGTCCTGCAGCATTTCTGCACGTTTCTGAGGTGATTCAGCCTCAAAGTTAAGTATAGGAAAGTGGAAAATCACTCTGAAAAGCACTAGAACAGAGCGATTTTCCAAGCGTTTTTGTTACAGAAGCTGTTCAGTTACAGCTCTAGTATAACAAAATATTTTAAAAAACGCTACACCAAAACGCTCCAAAAGTCACTAGGCATGCTTAGAAAATCGCTAGGCACATGCCTAGAATCGCCTAGAAAAATAACTTCAAAAAGCGCTAAGCGTTTGCTTTTATGCTAGCGCTTTTTGGTGTGCACTGGCCCTTAAAAGTAAAAGAGTAAGCTTGTGGCAAATCAGCCTTCTTCAGACTCAATTCCTGCAGGCGGACAACATGTTAGAACAGACAGCTATTTACATGCAACATATCAAAAGGAGATACCTAGATAGTTTTGCAAACATAAACAAATGTCATTAAAGAGAATCTGTAGTGTTAAAATCGCACAAAAGTAAACATACCAGTGTGTTAGGGGACGTCTCCTATTCCCCTCTGTCACAATTTCGCCGCTCCCCGCCACATTAAAAGTGGTTAAAAACCGTTTTTAAAAGTCTGTTTATAAACAAACAAAATGGCCACCAAAACAGGAAGTAGGTTGATGTACAGTATGTCCACACATAGAAAATACATCCATACACAATCAGGCTGTATACAGCTTTCCTTTTGAATCTCAAGAGATCATTTGTGTGTTTCTTTCCCCCTGCAGCTTTCATCCACTGAAGTGACAGGCTATTTCTTCCTGCAGAGTGCAGACAGCTCTACCTGTATGTAATTCCTCAGTATGTGAAAGCCCAGCCAGCTCAGAGGATGATTTATCCAGCTTGTAAAAGATAAGAGAGCAGAGAGAAGCTGCCCTAATCTAAATAACACACAGGCAGTGTGCATAGAGGGGCCAGGAGGGGGGGATGCATCACAGAACCACAACACTGAAGAACTTGGCAGCCTTCCAGACACAGGGCGACAAGTCCGACAGGGGAAAGATAAGCTGATTTATTACAGAGATGGTGATAGTCAGGGCCGTCGCTAGCCCTATTTTGGGGGGGCCCGTGCCCCCGATCTGTCCTGGGGTGCCACGGATCTCCTGGCCGCCACTGCCCCGCTCTGCTCTGCTGCCATTCAGACCTCGATCAGCGCAGAGCGACCAGATAGAGCGGGCGCTAGGACCTAGCGGACACCGCTGATATGCGGAAGTGACATCACTTCCGCATATTTGTGCCCGGCGCCTGCTCTATCTGGTCGGGTCTCCCGCTGAGAGAGGTCTGTGAGAGGTCTGACTCGGCAAGGTAGGTGGGGTGGGGAGCGTGCCTGTCACTCACTACCTAACGGGGTCCCTGTCACTCACTCACTACCTAACGGGAGTCCCTGCTGTCACTCATTATCTAATGGGGGTCCCTGCTGTCACTCACTACCTAACTGGGGTCCCTGCTGTCACTCACTACCTAACTGGGGTCCCTGCTGTCACTCACTACCTAACGGCGGTCCCTGCTGTCACTCACTATCTAAACGGGGGTCCCTGCTGTCACTCACTATCTAAACGGGGGTCCCTGCTGTCACTCACTATCTAAAAGGGGGTCCCTGCTGTCACTCACTACCCAACTGGGGGTCCCTGCTGTCACTCACTACCCAACTGGGGGTCCCTGCTGTCACTCACTACCCAACTGGGGGTCCCTGTCACTACCTAACTGGGGGGTGCCTGTCACTACCTAACTGGGGAGTGCCTGTCACTACCTAACTGGGGGGTGCCTGTCACTACCTAAACTGGGGGCTCCTGTCACTGCCTACACTGGGGGGGCTCGTGTCACTAACTGAACTGGGGGGCTCCTGTCACTACCTAAACTGGGGTACTCCTGGTGCTACCTTAACTAGGGGGCACCTGTCGCTACCTAAACTATCCAGGCCAGCCAGCCCAGCATCACCACCAGCCAACCAGCCCAGAATCACTATCAAAAAGGCCACAGCATTACCCCCAGTCAGGCCAGCATTTACTTCAACCAGCCAAGCACAGCCCAGCATCACTGCCAGCCAACCCAGCCACAACATCGGCCACAGCATCACCGCCAGCCAGGCCACAGCATCACTGCCAGGCCTTTCAGCTCACACATCATCCCCAATCCAGCCAAAACCAGTATTGCCAGGCACAGCAGCCAGTAGAGGAGAATTCAGAAGCCAGGTGAGAGGTGTCTACCATATTAAGGGGGCATTCTGCCCATTTATGTGAAATGCTGTCTATTTATGTGCCTCATGATTGCTGAATTTGTCTTGTTGGGTGCCTCATGATTTGTTGGGGGCCTCATGACTGCTGAATTTATCTTGTTGGGGGTCACATGATTGCTAACTGCGAGACTATGGGAAAAGCTGAATCATCATCATATGAGACAATAGCATTAAACTTACTTTTTTAGCTTTTTAAAACAGAAAATAAAACTGGGAGGTTCTAAAAAAATGAATATATTTTTTCAGGAGTAGGATGGATGAAATTGTTTATCTTTTCAGTTTTTCAACTTGGATTTTCCATAATGTTCATGTATGAGTTAAAACGTTTGTATAGTATTTAGTTTAAATTGCTGTTGCCACTTTGCGATAGATAAGTGACTTGTGGGTTGCAGTTTGGGCCTCCAAAAAGTTTGCCACCACTGTCCTAATCTAATGTACGATTGGCCCCACCCATGGCCACGCCCACTCACTGCATGACCACGCCCATTTTTTTGCACCTAGCCCCCACCTAGTGCCCCCAGGTGCCACCGATCTCCAAGGACCCTAGGAACGCCCCTGTGATAGTACAAAGTGCTGCAGTAAGCCAGAGCACATTAGGATAGGTTTTGGAACTTGTAGAATGGTAGAAAACAGGATGAAATTTTTGTTACGGAGTCTCTTTAAGATGGCCACCTTAAGCCACTTTTTAAATAGACCCAAGAAAGCAGCGGAGGAACGGTTTAGTGCGGGATAACGGTAAGGAACCAGGAAGACTCCAGGAAGCTGGAAAAAGCCCCAAGTATCTGGGCGCTAAAGTTTTCACTTGAAATATCCTGTCTTTTTAACCACTTCAGGACCGGCTGCCTATCCCCCCCCCCCCCCGTTAAGGACCAGGCATTTTACTTGCAGGGGGGGCATGTTTGGGGGGGTCAGGCAGCCGGATCTCTACTGTAGGCATGTAGATATGGTCCCCCCTGGGTGGCCAGGTGTCCCCCGTATTGCTGGCAGCCTTTACTCACCTCCCAGGCTTCAGCGATGAACAGCTGTAGACACCTCCGCTCTCGCTGGCTTCCCGGCTCGTACTGACGCTAAGTCCCGGGTCACGGCTTGATGACGTCATCAAGCCAGGACCCGGCACTTAGCGTCAATACAGCAGGGATGCCGGCCAGAGCAGAGGGGAGCTCCGATCGTCTGGGAAATGGCAGGAAGGTGAGTGGATCCTCTTCTTTCCCCCCACCACCGTAACTGTCACAGTGATCACTATGATCCGCTGGCGATCATAGTGATCATGTGATCAGCAGCCATACGTGATGGCTGCTGATCACTGAGGGGAGATGTCAGCTGTCATATGACAGCTTAATCTCCCCTCTCCGGTGCGCAAGATCGCGCCGGGATGGTTCGTTAGCGCGGACGTTGAATCAACGTCCAGTCAGGGAGGCAGCACCACCTGCTGGACATAGGTTCAAACTACGTCGGCCCCCAAAAGGTTAACAATAGCTTCTTTTTTTTACAATATAAATTATTCAATGATTTAGTCAGTGTGAGGAAACGCGGAAAAGCCGCCGCAAGTACGCAAAGTAAGTGACAGAGCACGGAGAAACCGTCGCATGCCCAGTTAACCAGGCGGCGGATTCCGCGTCCGACGTGGTGGTTTGCACGCATAGGCCTACATCTGTCCGCATGGCGGAACGCGGAGAAACCGCCACGTGCTCAGATAGCGGTGCGGCTGGTTCCGCGTCCTGCACAGCGGATACATTGCAAAACAGATCTGGTGTGGCTGGGACTGATAGTCCACACAGGTTCAGATGGACGCGCACGCGCGTTGAGAGGCAGAGCTTTTATGACAACCAGAAGGGTGTCAGCTGACCAAGCCGGTCAGCTGACAAATCTACCACTTCCTATTGGTCCAGCACTTAGGGGAGGCTCTGAAGAGCACTAGAGTATATATACTGGGTGCTGGTCATTTCTCTGGTTGTCTGCCGTTGCGATCACTACGTGGTAGCACTCAGACCTTTTGCTAGTATCTGTGTTATTATTTATCTGTTATACTTCAGACTAGTTCCAGGGTGTTGATGATCAAGGAACTCACACCCAAGTTTAGGGAACTGTGTTATCAATCTGTTATACTTCACACTAGTTCCAGGGTGTTGATGATCAAGGAACTCACACCCAAGTTTAGGGAACTGTGTTATCGATCTGTTATACTTCAGACTAGTTCCAGGGTGTTGATGATCAAGGAACTCACACCCAAGACTAGGGAACTGTATTACCACTCTGTTATACATCAAACTAGTTCCCGGGTGTTGAGGATCACGGAGCTCAGACCTTAGTATAGGCATTGTTATGATCTGCTATGACTTCCTGCTTTCCTGACCACTCTCTTGATCTCTGATTTTGTACTTCGCTTTATCTGACATTCTGTTGCCAAACCCTGCCTGTCTTAGGATTCTGACTCTGTATTCTGTCTCTGTACCGTATCTGTCAGTCTGTTGCCGACCTGGCCTGTCCGACCTCGAAAACTATTTCCCCTGTTGGGGGTTGTTCATAGATCTGTCAGTGACACTTCACCACTGGTGTCACTCACACTCTGATCCTTCCTTCTCTCAGCCTGGCTCCGCCCCTTGGGGAGCCTCAGGCCATTGGTAGGAATCGGTTCCCTAGGCAGTACCCCCTACTGCCTTGCACCCTCTGTACGGGTGCTCTCCTCAAAGTATTACTGTTGCACCAAACACTCATATATTACTCAGGTGTCCAGAGGTTTGAGATATGTCTGATTATCGGTGATACTGCAGATCATCTATAATCGGGTATATATCTGTATTCTCGGTGATACTGCAGATCGCCGGTAATCAGATCCTCTCTGTTACACCGATCGTTACAGTCAGCCTTTGTTTATTGTGAAATTTTACCTCAGCCCTTATTTACATTCTTAAATCTATCACACTTGCTGGCATCTTTACTGCTGGCAGGGTGTATAACTATCACATGGTCCCACCCTCCACCTCCGCTACGTCTTGAACTTTTACCGCCATATGCCCCTATGGTTAACTAAACCAGCCTATTTCTGGTGCAAGGCAGGGAATCAGTAAACCGTAGGGGAAAGTGTAAGATAGTCAATCATTTACTCTATAAAGCGTTTTCTAATAAACGCAGATGTTTTATGTGTATCTTTATAATCATACTCCAGGTTCGCATTTTTCTACGTTTGTTAACCTGTAAGACCTGCTTCCTCCTCTGCAAGACCATTGCAAAAGTACAATAAAAATGGTACTTGTTTGCAGATCCAGTTGAGTGGCCTCCCTCTGTACACCGTATTTACCAGAGATAAGCAAAAAGTATACGTTATGAAAGCATTTTCATCACTACAAGTAGGAGATGACTAGTGGAATCTTACAGTGGCCGGATCTACGAAGAGGGACGTGAGTACAGGTAAGCTACTTATGAAAACAGAAAATAAAGGCACTAATGCTGCATGATACCAAATAGACTTATGGACATGTGGAGATTTTGGGATATACACAAATGGTGTAAAGTTAAGGCTTGTACCCACAACGCAATTGTTGCGGCCATTTTCTGGCAACGAATAATTTTTTATGACAAATTAACGGTTTCGCGAAATTGTGTAACATCGTTTAACTGCGGTAAACTTAGTTAACTGATGTTTAGTGATAAGCGGCAATCGCGACCATCATGATGGATTCTCCCGCAGACTATTACGCTCATCCCCATAGATTCCTGAGCTAAGTACAGCAGTCGTTCAGTCTTATTCATGCCATTTTTTGTTCCTGCAGTATGCGATTGCGGAAGATGGATTGGGGAATGCTCATTTATCGTATCTTTTGTCGCTGCTGATCCCTCCATCCACCTTCCCGTCACTATTTAGCTTAAGAATTTAAGGTTAATAGGGTGCACATGGGTCTATTAAGAGGCTATTACTAAGGATAATTTTCAGAGCCTAAAGGTGGCCACACACCATACAATTTTTTAAATATCTGTTCAATTTAAGAATTGCAATCAATTTTTCTGACTGATTGTAACATTTCAAAAACATGACCAATGTACCACACACATGTTCAATTTTTTCCCCAATTATGATAAAAATGATTGGAAACTCTGAATAAATTGCTAGGGTGTGTGTATTAATAAATTGGCAATCTAACACACACCATACAATCTTTAGAAAGATTGAAGAAAAATATCTGGCATTCCGGATCGATAAAAATCGAAGAAAACGGGAAATCCGATCGGATTTTTCAGTCGAATGAAAAAAAAAAGCTTTCGATTTTTTTTAGGAGATACGATCGTTTTTATCGAATTGCTGTAAAATTGGATCATTTTATTGTATCGTGTGTGGCCACCTTAAAACTGATTTAACCACGTGAGCCCCAGAGGTTTATACCGCTCTAGTGACCAGGCCATTTTTTACAATTCGACACTTCACAAATGTAACGGTTTATTGCTTAGCCCACAAATGAATTTGACCCCCTTTTCTTCTCACAAATAGAGTTTTCTTTTGGTGGTATTTGATTGCTGCTGCGATTTTTTTTATTTATTTATAAATTGTCCCTAGACTAAGATACATACACTACATGATACATACATAGACATATGACTGTCGTAGGGACTAAATTGTGAGCCCCTCTGAGGGACAGTTAAGTGACAAGACAATATATTCTGTACAGTGCTGCATAAGATGTCAGTGCTATATAAATGATTAAACTGATTACAAATAAGATAAACAGCCTGCCAGCACCTACCGCTAGCTGGCAGGATGATCACTGGTGTCACTTGTGCAGTTATTGGAGAGTGGGCTTGTGCAAGTTCCCGTCCAATCTTGCTCTTCGCGAGATGACGCCATATGGCGGCGCGGAGCAATAACAGAGCCTCTCTGCCACTGACAATGTGCAGGAGGTGGTCAGGAAGAGGTTAAAGATAAGAGAGGCAAGGGGTATCCAATAGGGATGCTCATTCGGATTGATTGGAATTAAAATTTTTGCATTTTAAATCGGAAAACGGAAATTGGAATTCCGTGAAAATTTGATTTACTGCAACTCTGTAATTTTAGCCCGATCACAGAACTCATAAGCATTGTACCAATCAGAGAATGCTGAATTTTTCAGCAAAAATCGGATTACCACTGTATTATTTATTATTTAGACCAATCACAATTTTCTGATTTCCCATTTTCTGATATTTTTTGTCATTTTTTTGCATTCTCTCATGCAAAAAAATAAAAAAATAAAAAAATTCATAAATAAAAAAACTCCTAGGGAAATAAGAAAAGCGGAAATTGTAGAACGGAAAATCGGAAAAACGGACAATCGGGAAATTGGCATGTGCGGAAATTGAAATTTCTGTGGAATCGGAAATGGGCATATTCAATCAAAACACGTGAAAATTTGACATTGCACTAATAGTGCATGTACATTTTATTATTATTATTTTTTTTTTAAATTTGTATTGAGAATCGGGTGGATTTACAGAATGAGGCTACATTCACAATGGGACGTTGTGGAGCTGCGTTATAAAGTCTTATAACGTAGGTTACTGCACTGCAATGCTAATCCTAAGCAACGTTTACAGGGCAGCATTAGCGTCGCATTGTAACGTGTAGCGTTATGGTAACACTGCTGCACTGTGTTACCTCCAAGCGCACACGTTACCAGGTACAGTAAAGCATACTTTTCATTGCCTGTATCCTTTACTGTACCTACTTTATGCAAAAAAATTTTGCGTTGCGCTGTAATGCTGCGTTGCGACTTTAACGTCACATTACAACGCAACGTCCCTCTGTGAATAAGCACTCAATTGTAGAAGTACATGCATAGCAAGTTTTGTTACATACAGATTCATTTCAGTAATTTCATCTCACATAAATGCATAGATGACCTCTATTGGCTTTATATTGAGGCATGTGGAGCAAGTACTCGTACATGTGGCTTATATGTTGTTTTAAGTAAAAAGTTACATATAGGTAATATAAAGCAATGCAAATCCATCTGTTCTGCAAATAAAAGAAAAAAGGATGTGAGAGTAGCATAGACCATAAGATAATAACACTGCAAACAAGTATCTTCTAACATCAACACACAATCCTCTGCTGACAAATATCTAGCCTCAATATACTGAGAAAATGGATAGAGATGTCGGGAACATAGAATTTTTGGTTTGCGAAAGGTGAACGCGAACTTCCACAAAATGTTTGCGAACAGGCGAATCTGGCGAACCACCATAGACTTCAATGGGCAGGCGAATTTTAAAACCTACAAATACTTTTTCTGCCCACAAAAGTGATGAAAAAGTTGATTCAAGGGGTCTGGACAGGGGCATGTCAGAGGGGAATCCATGCCAAAAGTCTCACCAAAAATTACGTAGTTGATGCAAAGTCGGGTTTTAATCCCTAAAGGGCAGAAATCACATTATGCACAGCTCTGGGTGTCAGTGGGGAAGCGGGAAAAAAGGGCGCAGGCAGCTAGTGGACAAAAAGGGCGCCGCCATTCACTCTCATAATAAATAACGTTTAATGGGCGCCGAGCAGGAAAAAAGGGCGCCGGAGATAAATAACATTTACAAACGGCGCCTGGAGATTTTTAATGATTTATAACTGTGCTTGTGGTGATTTACGTTTATAAAATGCACCAGTGCCGAATATAAAAATACTAAACATATTTATCTTATTTAACTAATTAAAACATTATTTTATTAACATTATTATTAAACAAGTTTTATCCCTTACTGTTTGTAAAACATTATTATTCACAAAATAAAGCGATCAGTACGTAACGTAAATTGCAATATATTTTTTGCAGCCACAATTAGTAAAACATTATTATCCACATAATAAAGCGATCAGTAAGGGGGGTCTTAGGTTTAGGCACCACCAGGGGAGTCTTAGGGTTGGGCACCACTGGGTCTTAGGTTTAGGCACCACCAGGGGGGGTCTTAGGTTTAGGCACCACCAGGGGGGTCTTAGGTTTAGGCACCACCAGGGGGGTCTTAGGTTTAGGCACCACCAGGGGGATATTAGGTTTAGGCACCATCAGGGGGATATTAGGTTTAGGCACCATCAGGGGGGTCTTAGGGTTAGCCACCACCAGGGGGGTCTTAGGTTTAGGCACCACCAAGGGGGTCTTAGGGTTTAGGCACCACCAGGGGGGTCTTAGGTTTAGGCACCACCAGGGAGGTCTAGGGGTTAGGGATCGGTACAGGGAGGGCTCTGTGTGAGAGTAGGCTTAGGTATAGTTTTAGTAAAATTTTAGTAATACTTACTAATGTTTTACAACACTTATTACGAACGTAGTTATATTTATATCATCGTTATAAAGAATATTTTCAGATTTTATTATAAGAACAAACCATAAATGAAGGTTATTCACAATAATATATAATTATAACAATTAAACATATATTATCGTTTTTTTAATAAACGTAATTATAAGTTTCACTTTTGAAACAGGGAAGATTAACGTTTTCACAATTGCCAATTTCATAAACATTATTTAATGATTTATAATTTTGTAAAACATTATTTGTAAACGAAATATAGCACACTATTTTTATAAACGCTATTAATGATTAATTATTAATTAGCGTTTACACCCCGCGCCCTTTTTGTCCGGGCGCCCTTTTTGTATGTACGCGTCAGTGGGCTGTGGAGTGTCTCACACAGAGAGATACAATAGTACTATCAGAATACAGTGAAATCATAATAATGCACTGTGTCTGCAGCTTAATGAGGCAACAGCAGTTGTGTGCACACAGCTCTGGGTGTCAGTGAGCCGTGGAGTGTCAACACAAAAAAAGCCCCCAAAAAACAGGAGACTGATGTGCTGGCTCTCAAAAGGGATGTTTTGGGTGCTTTCACAGCAAGCGAGGAACAAGAACACAGGCCTAGCTAATGCTTTCCCTACCTATCTGCAGCAAGTCTGTCCCTGCTCTCACTAACAGTCAGCAGCCAGCATAGGATTGATCCAATATGACCACCGCAACTGCTTTTTGATAGGGGGGTGGGAAGAGGGTGCAGGAAGGGGCGCTAGCTGATTGGCTGCCATGTGTCTGCTGACTGTGAGGTAAGGGGTCAACGTTTAGCTAAATGATGATGGATAGGGGGCATATCAAATACGCCAAATGTTCGCTGAAAATGCGAACAGCCAATGTTCGCAGAATACTGCTCGCCGGCGAACTGGTCGCACTATCTCTAAAAATTGAGTCTTTTGTGTTTTAGGATCTGACATGACCATGGAGAGTTATACCCGTAATCTGAGGTTATGACTTACTGCTGTAAGGATCTGCTCATGCAGATTTTTATCAAGACAATGCAAGAAATCACATATATGAAAATACTGAGGTCTGCACAGGTTGGATTTGAATGTGAAAACGTGTTTTATTTACAAAGGTGCAGCAATTGAAATATAGATCCACCATACACATACAATCATACAATCCAAGAAACAATGAATCACAATTCAAGAACCTCTCTAACTATCTAACTATACAATTATATACAACAAATATGCAATAACACAGATCACACAATATATACAATGGCACAAACAGGAACACAGATCTCATGATATATACAGGAGTGGATAACCAAATTGGCATACAAGAGAATCGTCAGACAGGCAGTAATCAAACCAGGCAATCAGAATACACGGTAATACAGACGGCAGGCAAAGAATAGTCAGACTAGCAAGGGTCAATACCGAGAGTTCAGAGTTCAGGACTAAGATCAAGGAACACAGGGTCATTGGCCAGAGTCACAACACTGCAAGGAAACAGAATGATCTAGCAATGTGCTGCTAGGAAGTCCACCCTTAAAGAGAACCAGAGACAAAATACCCTCATGTATTTTACCATATATATCAATGGGAACATGACAGTAAACACCCACCCTGCTCTCTGCTTCATTCTTCTCTGCTAAATCTGCCTGTTATCAGCCCTGATAAGAATCCCCGACTGAGCATTCAGTCTAGCTTTCACCGGAATGATTTCAGCTGAGTCAGTCTTCTGTGATGTATTTTCAAGCCCAAGCCTGCCCCCTTGTGGCTCTGCTTTGCTGCTTCAAGGATAAATAGCAGCAAAACAGAGCAACAAGGGGGCAGACTTGGGCTTGAAAAGACATCACAGAAGACTGACTCTGCTATAATCATTCTGGTGAAAGCTAGACTGAATGCTCAGTCGGGGATTCTTATCCCTTGCTGATAAGAGGCAGATTTAGCACAGAAGAATGAAACAGAGATCAGGGTAGGTGTTTACTGTCATGTTCCCACTGATAGATATGGTAAAATACAGGAGGGTGCTTCGTCTCTGGTTCCCTTTAAATATGCAGCACATTGATCAGGTGATCGTCCATAATCTCCTCATAGTTCCATCTGCTGGTGAGCCGGGGAGTTGCACAACTCCCAGCAAGACAAGAGCCATCTGCTGGTGGACAGAAGAAGTCTGCACCAAAGTTCACCAGTGCTGCCACCAGCAGGATAACAAAGGCATAGAGCCTGACAACTGCCTAGCCACTATTGGGCATTGATGTCGATATTTAATCATTGTGGTATATTAGTTTCCCTTAATCTCTCTTCCATGGTTATATTTGCTACTAGCCCTAAATGTTGGACATTTGGCGCTTCCTGCGACTAGCGTTGAGCTTGAATTTCGCATAATCGTAATTTTTGCGTCGAAATTCACAGTTATGATGCAAAATCATATTGCAAATTGTATCATTGTATTTGTAATTAATTTTGTGCATAATATATATTATAATTATGTTCTGTACTTTTGACTGGTAAACTTGATTGTGTGGGAACAAGTCAAACAAAAAAATATTTCAAAAAGACCTTGTAATTTTTAGAGAAAATTAATTTTATAAATTAAGAGAAAAAATGTTTTTTATACTTGGAAACATAACATTTTGCAGCAGTACAATTTACCCACTTCAGCCTACAGTGTCGTTTCACCGTATGCATCCGAGCAACTTTCACTTCCCATTAATTCGCCAATAACTTTATCACTACTTATCACAATGAATTGATCTATATCTTGTTTTTTCCACCACCAATTAGGCTTTCTTTGAATGGTACATTTTGCTAAGAATTATTTTTTTCTAAATGCATTTTAACGGGAATATTAAGAAAAAAATGGAAAAATTCATTATTTCTCAGTTTTCAGTTATTATAGCTTTAACATAATACATGCTACCATAATTAAAACACACGTATTTTATTTGCCCATTTGTCCCGGTTATTACACCATTTACAGTGGTGCCTGCAAAACGCATTGCACTGTATTTTGGAGTAGATCAATACATATTTTATGACATTGAATTTGCACAGTGACTGTGTGTCTATGTAAAGGAAGTAAGTCCACCACTGCTTCCTCAGCAGTTTTAAAGGAAACCAGAGATGAATGCTTTGGCACAAAATAAACATATCCTCCAATAGATTTTACAAAAGAAATACTATACTTGGTATTTTCGCTGCTCTGGTGTGCCTTTTTTTTTTTTGTTACTAAAACTCCACGCAAAACACATTTTTATCAGAAAAGCATATTATTTAGTGGGCTGTGTGTAAATTAAATCACCATTTCTGAAAACCTCTTATGAATAACAAATATAATTACAAAAAAAACCAACCCTTTTTCAATATACTGTACCTTTACATCAGCAGCTCCTCCCATCTCATAACAGCTGTCTGTGATGCTGCAGTATACAGGTTCCATATTCTAGGTTCAATCACTATCATTCATAAAGCATTACCGCATTTGGTAATGCAGAGAACAGCTGACTTTACCGAGCACTTAGGAAAATGTCAATTCATAAAAGCTGTTACCGCATGAAAAGCTGAAATTCCTGAGCAGTGCAGTAATTACCTCAACACATGTCAGTAAATGTCAATTCATAAAGATTAGAGCAGGCGGTATTGGGACGGACCATACTGCCTGCTTTGAAGTGGTGATAAGAGTGCGGGACTGTGTGATGTTATGGAGACTCACAAGCAGAAGCAGTGAGATCTCCCCCAGGCAGCAGCAGAGCGATCGGAACAAACACAGCTTCCCCTGAATACCTACTGGGAATACATGATGACATTTTTCAGCAGATTTACTGTCCGATCGTTTTTCCGATCAATCTCCACACCTATGAGAAATCGAACAGAAAAAAGATCAAAAATCAGATCAGACCTGTCGGGAATTATCTATCGGACCATCTACCTGCCAAAAAATCTCATGGTGTATTCCCAGCATTAGGCTGTGTGTTTAATCTCATGGGTTCCTGTTTTTGAGATGTCTATGCGCTGGATGTGAAAATCACAAAGCAAGGCATATGTAAAGTTTCTTGAAGTTCTTCTAAGCTGTGTGTTTCAATAGATTGTTAAGAAAGACTAATAGACAGATTTAGAGCAGATTCAGGACAAACGGAGGCGATATAACAAAACATGCACATCTAAAGGGAAGTTGGGATGCCTATTTTATTGTAATGCTGCCTCTGCACGGAGAAATGTAACAACTCAGTCAGCTACTTTTCTCATGTTACCGCCAGTTTATGTTGGTAAATCCCCGCACTTCTATCGCAGCTGTAAAATATTTTTATAAATTAGCACACAAAAGTCTAAAATATCGAATGCGGTATTTTCCCGACCAGATTTTTTTTTACCACACAGCCTTTTATGAATGATAGCCAAAGTGTCAGACTCTAATCAGCTAATTCATCCAAAACACCTGCAAAGGGTTCCTATTTCATGTATTAGTTTCACCTTTTACGTTGATTTACTGAAATCAATGGACTTTTGCATAATATTCTAATTTTTCGAGTTTCACCAGTATCGTAGTCTAAGGCCAATTGAGAGGGAAGCCAATTAACTTACCTGTAGGCTGCATGTTTGTAGTATATGGAAGAAAACTGTCTGTAGGAAACCCATGCAAACACAAGGAGAACATGCAAACTCCATGCGGCTAGTGCCCTGGCTGGGATGGGAATCGGGGACCCAGCACTGCAAGGCAAGAATGCTAACCACTATGCTACCATACTAGCTACGAGAATGAGAAAAACAGCAGGAAGGCATCCTATCTTCTCACCATACACACACATGCTCGAATGCTTCTCATTCCATGTTCTATCTTTGTAAAAGAGCGGTTCCAGCGCATTGCTCCTCTAAATATATCAGGTAAAGATGACCCCTCCTCCATGGCATCCAGTGTCTATGTGCTTTGCAGTTTGGGATTTACTGTATTTTCTGGACTATAAGACTTACTCCCCCAAAAGTGGGGAAAAAAGTCACTACGTCTTATAGTCCAAATGCAGGGAGTTCCTAACTTGTGAACTCCTGCCAATATGAACCTCCAACCCGCAGAGAAGGACACAGGGGGACAAACAGGGGCCACAGGGGGACACAAAGGGACATAGAGGAGGACACAAAGAGGACAGAGGTGGACATATGGGGGACACAAGGGGGACACAAAGGGGCATAGAGGAGGAGGACACATGGGGGACACAAAGGGGCATAGAGGAGAACACAAGGGGGACACAAAGGGACATAGAGGAGGACACAAGGGGGACACAAAGGGGCATAGAGGAGGACACAAAGAGGACAGAGGTGGACATATGGGGGACACAGGAGGACACAAGGGGGACAGAGGAGGCCACAGGGAGACACAAGAGGTATAAGGGGGCATGAGGTAAAAAGGGGGGCATAATCCACAAGATGCCCCTTCACCATGGATGCACCAGGTTTAGTATATATCTTTTTCCCCTGGTTTTTGTCCTCTAAACATAGGTGCGTCCTATGGTCAGGACGTTCTTCAGTCATCACCATGACCATGTTTTTGTAGGTTGCCTAGTTACCCCTGCTAGCCAATGGGAGTGTTGTGTGGAACGAGGGCTTGGATTGCCCTGTATGGATCACAGGACCTGTTGCTAGGCAATGGGGGGATGCAGCTCTGGCTTGCAGTATGTGCGGCATGCGTGTTGTTTTGGCAACACACGTGATCGATCACGTGGTTAGATGACGTCCGTGATGACGCTTATTATGGGAGGAGATGGGTGGAGACGTCCCCGCTGCTTGCATGACTGCGGCGCTGGCACCGGTGAGTGTTTGACTGCATGCATTTTGTATTTTGTATGGGGTGGTAGCTCATATGCTAATTCCCTAGAGGGTGGATGCAAATAAGTATTTGCATATTTAGTTGTTAAGTTTCCCATCAGGTCCACTGGTGGTCTCATGTCTCTGGTTGGTCGCTCACCGGTCACCTGACTTTGTTTCTGAGGATTAGCTTGCTATTTAAACTGATGGTGTGTCAGCATTGCGAGTGGATGTCATGCTTTGTAGCTTGAGAAAGGGCGGAGAGCCCGAAACAGCGGAGCTGTCGCTGCTGTCTGCTTGTACATCATGGACTTTTAATTTTAGATATTTAATAAAAGAGCTAATTTTATTAGGGAGGGTGCTGACTCATTGGAACCGTCCTATGGTGAGGAGCATCTTATAGTCTGAAAAATACGGTATGTTTTAGCTGGAGGGTCCATGTGCTGTAAGGATGGCGTATGAGTGAAATCACCGCTGGCAGACTTGGGCGCAGGATACAGCCAATATACAGTTTACTCTGCTCCTGCACAAGTCCCAGTGGTGTTAATTACTATTCCCCCTCCATGTCCACATGGGTGGTGGGGAATAATGTAATTCAGCTTCCAGCCATTGCTGGCGGCCAAATTACAGTGTTTTAGGGCCCATTCACACTTGCTGATCGCAAAACGCTAGCGATTTTGCTAGAGTTTTGCTCTGGCGTTTGTCAATTAACGCCCAAAAAAAAATCACCATTCACACCTGGTGTTTTTTTAGCGATCACGTTTTGCGCTTTTATAGCACTAAAACGCAATCGCCTGAAAATGGTGTAGGCTACACGTTTGCGTTTAGCGGTTTTGGGCGATTTGCGGCGATTAGCACAAATCTCCCAAATGAGAACTGGCCCATAGACTTTTAATACCCAAGCGCTTTGAAAAGCACTAGCGTTTGAGCGTTTTGCCGAAATCGCTGGCAAAACGCTCAAGTGTAAATGGGCCCTTAAAAGTAACTTCAGCTCTGTCTTCTGACAGCACCGAAGTTACTCGCTGTGCGTTGCTATAGCTGTAATGGTCTATGGTGGCGGCGGCTGCGCCCAAATCTCCTGCGCTGGATACAACGTGTTTGCAAGAACAGCCCCGTGGTAGACAAAGCAGATGAACAATAATCTGTTATTTCCGGGCTCATTGTGGTAACAAGGCTTTGAAGTCAGATCCTGGGGCTGTTTCTCAAGGTGAGGACAGGTAAGTTCCTGTTCAGCTACATATCAGAGTTTGCCTAGCCCTGAGGGGACTTCTGGGTCTGACTCAATGAGGCCTTCAAGAGGAACTGTCGCGAAAATCTTAAAATTTAAAACACATACAAATAGGAAGTACATTTCTCCCAGAGAAAAATGAGCCATAATTTACTTTTCTCCTATGTTGCGGTCACTTACAGTAAGTAGTAGAAATCTGACATTACTGACAGGTTTTAGGCTAGTCCATCTTCTCATAGGGGGGTTCTCAGGGTTTTCTTTATTTTTTAAAGCACTAAGGGCCCGTTTCCACTAAAGCGAATCTGCATGCGTTTTCTGCATGCAGGTTCGCATAGCCAATGATAGTAAATGGGCCTGTTTCCACTTGTCAGGAAATCTGTGCGGTTTGCTGTGCAGGAAAAATCTGCACAGCAGAGCCATCACAATTCGATTCGCATGCAATGTAATTAAAAGGAAATTCGCATGCGTTTTTGCTATGCGAATTTGCAAAGCGTAAGTTTTCGCCTAAACTTAATGTAAAAGCACACAGGCACTGCCATGGTTAAATTTGCATACTTACAAAAATACGCACGAATGTGCATTCGCATGCAAATTTGTTTTCACGTTTTCCAAAAATTTTCGCACCGCACAAGTGAAAACGAGCCCTTAGTGAAGGGCAGTTGCTCCGTCCAACTGCCAAAATAGTGTGCAGTGAGCAGGGAGGCTGGCCAGCATCATTGTATTAATCATTTTTAGGGAATGTCTTTATAAAGAATAAATGCAATGCTGAGAATCCCCCATGAAGAGATGGACTAGTCCAAAACCTGTCGGTAATGTCAGATTTCTAATACCTACTGTAAGTGACAGCAACATAGGAGATAATTAATTTATGGCTCATTTTACTCTGGGAGAAATGTACTTCTTATTTGTATGTGTTTTACATTTTAAGATTTTCGTGACAGTTCCTCTTTAACCACTTGCCGACCGCACGCTTATACCGTGCGTCGGCAAAGTGGCAGCTGCAGGACCAGCGACGCAGTACTGCGTCGCCAGCTGCAGGCTGATTAATCAGGAAGCAGCCGCTCGTGCGAGCGGCTGCTTCCTGTCAATTCACGGCGGGGGGCTCCGTGAATAGCCTGCGGGCCGCCGATGGCGGCTCGCAGGCTAAATGTAAACACAAGCGGAAATAATCCGCTTTGTTTACATTTGTACGGCGCTGCTGCGCAGCAGCGCCGTAAGGCAGATCGGCGATCCCCGGCCAATCAGCGGCCGGGGATCGCCGCCATGTGACAGAAGACAGCCTGTCACTGGCTGCACAGGACGGATAGCGTCCTGTGCAGCCCAGATCTCCCGGGGGAGCAGGTAGGAGAGGGAGGGGGGAGAATGTCGCCGCGGGGGGGGCTTTGAGGTGCCCCCCCGCAACATGCCTGCAGGTAGGAGCGATCAGACCCCCCCTGCACATCATCCCCCTAGTGGGGAAAAAAGGGGGGCGATCTGATCGCTCTGTGTGGCCGCGGATCTGTGCTGGGGGCTGCAGAGCCCACCCAGCACAGATCCAAACAAACAGCGCTGGTCCTTAAGGGGGGGTAAAGGGTGGGTCCTCAAGTGGTTAAGGGCTGGAACCCACTGCACAACGCAATCGCTAATCGCAAGCGCTAGCGTTTGGTATGCGCGTTTTACAAGCGATAAATGAAGCGTTTTACGGCGTTTTTAGAGCGTTTTTTGCTAAATGATGAGCGTTTTGTCAGCGTTAGCGAGTAGCGATTGTATCAAAGCGTTTTGCAATTTCATCGGTTCTTTTAAATTATAGCAGTTTGGGCCAAGATTTAAAGAGAAGCACAGACCAAGAATAGTACTTTATCCCAATCAGTAGCGATACCTCCTTTTACATGTGAAATCTATTCCTTTTCAGAAACAGACCATCAGGGGGCGCTGTATGACTGATATTGTGGTGAAACCCCTCCCACAAGAAACTCTGAGGACAGTGGTACTCCTGGCAGTTTCCTGTCTGGGAACCTTGCTGCATTGTGGGAAATAGCTGTTTAATGTTCTTTGCAATGTGCAAATAAAAAAGGATTAGGAACATCACCTACCACCTAGGAGAACATGCAAACTCCATGTGGCTAGTGCCCTGGCTGGGATGGGAATCGGGGACCCAGCACTGCAAGGCAAGAATGCTAACCACTATGCTACCATACTAGCTACGAGAATGAGAAAAACAGCAGGAAGGCATCCTATCTTCTCACCATACACACACATGCTCGAATGCTTCTCATTCCATGTTCTATCTTTGTAAAAGAGCGGTTCTAGCGCATTGCTCCTCTAAATATATCAGGTAAAGATGACCCCTCCTCCATGGCATCCAGTGTCTATGTGCTTTGCAGTTTGGGATTTACTGTATTTTCTGGACTATAAGACTTACTCCCCCAAAAGTGGGGGAAAAAGTCACTACGTCTTATAGTCCAAATGCAGGGAGTTCCTAACTTGTGAACTCCTGCCAATATGAACCTCCAACCCGCAGAGGAGGACACAGGGGGACAAACAGGGGCCACAGGGGGACACAAAGGGACATAGAGGAGGACACAAAGAGGACAGAGGTGGACATATGGGGGACACAGGGGGACACAAGGGGGACACAAAGGGGCATAGAGGAGGAGGACACATGGGGGACACAAAGGGGCATAGAGGAGAACACAAGGGAGACACAAAGGGACATAGAGGAGGACACAAGGGGGACACAAAGGGGCATAGAGGAGGACACAAAGAGGACAGAGGTGGACATATGGGGGACACAGGAGGACACAAGGGGGACAGAGGAGGCCACAGGGAGACACAAGAGGTATAAGGGGGCATGAGGTAAAAAGGGGGGCATAATCCACAAGATGCCCCTTCACCATGGATGCACCAGGTTTAGTATATATCTTTTTCCCCTGGTTTTTGTCCTCTAAACATAGGTGCGTCCTATGGTCAGGACGTTCTTCAGTCATCACCATGACCATGTTTTTTTAGGTTGCCTAGTTACCCCTGCTAGCCAATGGGAGTGTTGTGTGGAACGAGGGCTTGGATTGCCCTGTATGGATCACAGGACCTGTTGCTAGGCAATGGGGGGATGCAGCTCTGGCTTGCAGTATGTGCGGCATGCGTGTTGTTTTGGCAACACACGTGATCGATCACGTGGTTAGATGACGTCCGTGATGACGCTTATTATGGGAGGAGATGGGTGGAGACGTCCCCGCTGCTTGCATGACTGCGGCGCTGGCACCGGTGAGTGTTTGACTGCATGCATTTTGTATTTTGTATGGGGTGGTAGCTCATATGCTAATTCCCTAGAGGGTGGATGCAAATAAGTATTTGCATATTTAGTTGTTAAGTTTCCCATCAGGTCCACTGGTGGTCTCATGTCTCTGGTTGGTCGCTCACCGGTCACCTGACTTTGTTTCTGAGGATTAGCTTGCTATTTAAACTGATGGTGTGTCAGCATTGCGAGTGGATGTCATGCTTTGTAGCTTGAGAAAGGGCGGAGAGCCCGAAACAGCGGAGCTGTCGCTGCTGTCTGCTTGTACATCATGGACTTTTAATTTTAGATATTTAATAAAAGAGCTAATTTTATTAGGGAGGGTGCTGACTCATTGGAACCGTCCTATGGTAAGGAGCATCTTATAGTCTGAAAAATACGGTATGTTTTAGCTGGAGGGTCCATGTGCTGTAAGGATGGCGTATGAGTGAAATCACCTCTGGGAGACTTGGGCGCAGGATACAGCCAATATACAGTTTACTCTGCTCCTGCACAAGTCCCAGTGGTGTTAATTACTATTCCCCCTCCATGTCCACATGGATGGTGGGGAATAATGTAATTCAGCTTCCAGCCATTGCTGGCGGCCAAATTACAGTGTTTTAGGGCCCATTCACACTTGCTGATTGCAAAACGCTAGCGATTTTGCTAGAGTTTTGCTCTGGCGTTTGTCAATTAACGCCCAAAAAAAAATCACCATTCACACCTGGTGTTTTTTTAGCGATCACGTTTTGCGCTTTTATAGCACTAAAACGCAATCGCCTGAAAATGGTGTAGGCTACACATTTGCGTTTAGCGGTTTTGGGCGATTTGCAGCGATTAGCACAAATCTCCCAAATGAGAACTGGCCCATAGACTTTTATTACCCAAGCGCTTTGAAAAGCACTAGCGTTTGAGCGTTTTGCCGAAATCGCTGGCAAAACGCTCAAGTGTAAATGGGCCCTTAAAAGTAACTTCAGCTCTGTCTTCTGACAGCACCGAAGTTACTCGCTGTGTGCCGCTATAGCTGTAATGGTCTATGGTGGCGGCGGCTGCGCCCAAATCTCCTGCGCTGGATACAACGTGTTTGCAAGAACAGCCCCGTGGTAGACAAAGCAGATGAACAATAATCTGTTATTTCCGGGCTCATTGTGGTAACAAGGCTTTGAAGTCAGATCCTGGGGCTGTTTCTCAAGGTGAGGACAGGTAAGTTCCTGTTCAGCTACATATCAGAGTTTGCCTAGCCCTGAGGGGACTTCTGGGTCTGACTCAATGAGGCCTTCAAGAGGAACTGTTGCGAAAATCTTAAAATTTAAAACACATACAAATAGGAAGTACATTTCTCCCAGAGAAAAATGAGCCATAAATTACTTTTCTCCTATGTTGCGGTCACTTACAGTAAGTAGTAGAAATCTGACATTACTGACAGGTTTTGGGCTAGTCCATCTTCTCATAGGGGGGTTCTCAGGGTTTTCTTTATTTTTTAAAGCACTAAGGGCCCGTTTCCACTAAAGCGAATCTGCCTGCGTTTTCTGCATGCAGGTTCGCATAGCCAATGATAGTAAATGGGCCTGTTTCCACTTGTCAGGAAATCTGTGCGGTTTGCTGTGCAGGAAAAATCTGCACAGCAGAGCCATCACAATTCGATTCGCATGCAATGTAATTAAAAGGAAATTCGCATGCGTTTTTGCTATGCGAATTTGCAAAGCGTAAGTTTTCGCCTAAACTTAATGTAAAAGCACACAGGCACTGCCATGGTTAAATTTGCATACCTATAAAAATACGCACGAATGTGCATTCGCATGCAAATTTGTTTTCACGTTTTCCAAAAATTTTCGCACCGCACAAGTGAAAACGAGCCCTTAGTGAAGGGCAGTTGCTCCGTCCAACTGCCAAAATAGTGTGCAGTGAGCAGGGAGGCTGGCCAGCATCATTGTATTAATCATTTTCAGGGAATGTCTTTATAAAGAATAAATGCCATGCTGAGAATCCCCCATGAAGAGATGAACTAGTCCAAAACCTGTCGGTAATGTCAGATTTCTAATACCTACTGTAAGTGACAGCAACATAGGAGATAATTAATTTATGGCTCATTTTACTCTGGGAGAAATGTACTTCTTATTTGTATGTGTTTTACATTTTAAGATTTTCGTGACAGTTCCTCTTTAAGGGCTGGAACCCACTGCACAACGCAATCGCTAATCGCAAGCGCTAGCGTTTGGTATGCGCGTTTTACAAGCGATAAATGAAGCGTTTTACGGCGTTTTTAGAGCGTTTTTTGCTAAATGATGAGCGTTTTGTCAGCGTTAGCGAGTAGCGATTGTATCAAAGCGTTTTGCAATTTCATCGGTTCTTTTAAATTATAGCAGTTTGGGCCAAGATTGAAAGAGAAACACAGACCAAGAATAGTACTTTATCCCAATCAGTAGCGATACCTCCTTTTACATGTGAAATCTATTCCTTTTCAGAAACAGACCATCAGGGGGCGCTGTATGGCTGATATTGTGGTGAAACCCCTCCCACAAGAAACAAGAAAAGTAGCTACTTTTTGCAGTTTACTGTATGTCAACCTTGCTGTATTGTGGGCAATAGCTGTTTAATGTTCTTTGCAATGTGCAAATAAAAAAGGATTAGGAAAATCACCTACCAGCAGTGAAAATGTCACCATGTGATAAATGTCATAATGTAACTAATGGAATAAAGACGCTTGACAATGGTTACTCAATATATGTGATCAATATATCTTATAATTTAGCTGTAAATACACACAAGAAATAAATCAGCCCAATATGTTATTCTTTTTTTTAATGTCATGTCAACTAACACAATCACTAAAACAGGAGTTCAGTTTACTGTAACAACTGTAGAAGAAACGTCAAAGAATGTAAATGAAGCAGCGCTTTAGGGGCTAACTAAGCTGCAGGTTCCAAACAGGGGGTTCCCCAAACCCCTAAAATAAAATACAGAAAATTATGAATCAAGGAACAAGCGCTAATATATGCTATTTTCTTTTATTCTAAATATACTTTCTTCCATAAAATGACAATAAAACAATATAAAATTCCTATAATCACCCTTACTAATTATGCATTATACACACTCTCATTCATACCATCCACATTCAAGAAATTCTCCAGATCTCGGAAAATTAACTTAAAAAGGATGAAGCGAATCCCAAATCTTATGCAAAACTTTCAGATCCACAGTCAATATTGTGATCAGAAGAAAAGGGGATTGATTCTCCAATATGCATAAAATTGATTGCAATCAATTGTGGGCGTAATCTAGGTTGCAAGACTCCCCACTGTTTAGTCTGCCACTGTGGGACCCGTCTTGTTAGTATACAGCGGGTTTGGTGTAAGTCTTTTATACTTCAAATAATAGTTAGGCACAATGGCCTCAATTCACTAAGATCATGCTGGAGATAATAAGGCAAGAGAAAACTTAACTCCACACAGTGAGAGAGTTATCTTATCTCTTCATTCCTTAAGTTACCTCCTCTGTAGTTAATTTACCTCCTCTGTAGTTAATTTACCTCCTCTGTAGTAAATTTACCTCCTCTGTAGTTATTTTCACATGCAGTTAATTAACAGCCTGTCTTTAACTCTGGAGTTATTTTAAGGATTGGAGAGTTAACTTAAAGACAGAAGAGTTAACTTTAGGTTTGCCTGAGGTAAAATGTTTCCTGAATACTACATGCCTTATCACCATGGTAACAACTCTAGAAGAGTTATTAAAGACAGGAGATAATCTTAGTGAATTGAGGCCATTGTCTCATCAAGGGATACCTTTAAACAGTCTGGTGTCACTCCGTTTGTACAGCTGCGTATACAGCTAAAAGACTTCTGAGCTCTGGCTCTCCGTGTAGCTGTTCTGCAGTATCCGGGGGCATACGTCACTTCCTACTGCTAGTTCCAGGACGAAGCTCGCTCTTCCGGATCTCACCGCTATCAGCTGCTTCTCGGGGTGACGTCACCTTAAAGATAGAGGAGCTTGTGTATATGTGATTGGCCGCTGAGCGCTTCCACAGCCTTCCACACTCCTTAATCCTTCATAAAACGGAGAATATAATCTTATTTACACCTCAACGCGTTTCTGCGAATAAACGTTAGCCTTCTTCAGGAAGAACAGTCTCATTTCACCGGAGTCATCTGTTATACTGGTTGTCCTAACCAGAAAGCCGCCCATATATATAGGATTATCTCCTCCCACAATCCAAGCATTGTGGGTATATGCAAATTAATCTCTCTACCTGTTTTAACCTCTTCCATACCCTCATGCAATCCATCCTATATTCACATACATGTAAGCAGCAATTGCAAGGGATAGTTGTTAAAAACATACTATTTAAAAAAATGCAAACGTTTAACCCTTTAGGGATTAATGTATCCAATTGGAAGATCCACTTAGACTCATTCCTAGACTTTTTTTAATAAAATCACCCCCTCTTAAGCTTTTCTTTATCACTTCCAGACCAAAAAAGATGGTACCTCTTAGGGTTCCCCCATGTTTCTCTTTATAATGGTTAGAGAGTGGGTGTTTTTCATTTTTCTTTATGATGTTCTTAAAATGTTCACCAATACGTGTATGTAGTGCCCGTTTGGTTCTACCTACATACAATTTACAGCATGGACACTATACAATATATGACCCCACTGGTATTACAGGTAATAGAGTCTTTCATTTTATAGCACACCCCACCTGCGGTTGTCACTTCCATGATTGTACCAGGGTTGTGTGTCGCCTTACAGCCAACACACACACCACATCTGATGAATCCATTTTTCCTTCTCGATTCTGTTGTTACATCTCTTTTACTTTCATTTGCAGCTGTAGCTATTGATAGCCCAATATTTTGAGCCTTTCTGAAAATTAGTCTAGGAACTTCTGGCAATAAGTCACCCAAGATTTTATCCTCTTTTAATACCCTCCAATGTTTTTTCACAATACCTGCTATCGATTTCGATTGAGAGGTATATTGGAGGACCAGAGGAAGATCCACATTACTTTTTTCTGTCTTTACTTTTGGAGCCAGCAAATCTTCTCGACTCTGTTTCTCTATAAGGCTTCTAGATTCCTCAATCTGGTCTCTTGGGTAACCTTTTTCCAGAAGACAGTCCACGAGTCCATCCGCTTCTATATTGTAAATTTACGTCAACATTTTTCTGGAAGGTCTTGGTCTTTAACCTCTTTGTCCTCCTTGACGTAGAAAAACGTCAAGGAGGACAGGCGCGCTCCCGCGCGCTCCCGCGGCCGATCACTCACGTGCACGCGCACTCCCGGCCGCAGATTCGGTAGCCACGGAATCAATGTATCGGGCTATGGAGCCCGATCACTGATTCCTCTCCCCCGCTGAAAAAGCGACAGCTTCTCTCGGAAGCTTCGCTCTTTCTGAAGCTGTGTCCCTCTAAGCGTACATTGTACGCTTAGAGTGACGTCATGTAAACAAACTCCATCTTGTGGCCAAAAAGTAAAACTACAAGTAAATTAAAAAAAAAAAACATTACAATACACAAATATTTCCCCAAATAAAACACTTTTATATCCCACCCTCCCAAAAATGCCCACATAAAATGTTTAATAAAAAAAAAACAAAAAAACATTACTATAAAAAAAACACATAAATATTTGTCTAAGGGTCTAAACTTTTTAAATATCTATGTAAAGATGAAATATTTCTCTCTATTTTTTTTTTAATAAGCTTGTAAATAGTGATGTATGCAAAACGGAAAAAATGCTCTTTTATTTCCAAATAAAATATTGTCGCGATACATTGTGATAGGGACATAATTTAAATGGTGAAATAACCGTGACAAATGGGCAATTACAATACATGGGTTTTAATTATGGAGGCATGTATTATTTTAAAACTATAATGGCTAAAAACTGACAAATAACGAATTTTTTCATTTTTTTTTCTTATTCTTACTGTTAAAATGCATTTACAGTAAATTGGCTCTTAGCAAAATGTACCCCCCAAAGAAAGCCTAATTGGTGGCAGAAAAAACAAGATATAGATCAGTTCATTTCGATAAGTAGTGATAAAGTTATAGGCTAATGAATGGGGGGTGAACATTGCTCGGATGCATAAGCTGAAAACGACTGAGATGTCAAGTGGTTAAAATTCCTTATTCTATATATATTTCTAAATCCAAGAAATTAATCCTTTGATCACTTATATTTGCAGTGAACTTTATATTCCAGTCAGTATCATTAACAGTGCTCACAAATTGTTCCAGTGAGTTTCGGTCACCTTGCCAGATCAGCAGCACATCGTCTATAAAACGACGCCATAGGACGTCGTTTTTTGGGGTTTTGGGAACCCCCTGTTTGGAACCTGCAGCTTAGTTAATCCCTAAAGCGCCGCTTCATTTACATTCTTTGATATTTTTTATATAGCTAATTCCCTAGAGGCATGGCAGCTGGGGGTAATTTGTGGGAGTTTAGGATTAATCAGGGTAGTAGAGTGAGATAATTTTTTAATCAAGATAATGGTTTAATAAGAGAAGTTGAACATTATGACATGACTCATACTATGAAAGAATTAGAAAGATTGATGGTTAAAGAAACAAAAAATGTATGGGAAGTTGCCTCACTAGAAAGATATTTGCAATGGGAAATTGCCCCGAGGGGTTTGGCAGTAGCAAACGTTTTATCAAAGGATCTGGCAGATGAGGAAACTTTGGAAAAATGGGACTATATGTTCCATGTGTTTTCTATGGAAACCACACAATTTGTTTTAGATGCAAGAAAAGCCCAATCTACAAAATTAGGGGGTGAAATCAGGGATATTCAGAAGATATTAGTCCCCCATAAATCGCAAAATGACTATAAAATTCTAGAGGTAAGTATACAAGCTAGGCTTGAAACATTAGAGAAACAGATTGTTAGCAAAAAAATTAAGAAATTTATTAGAGATTCGGTTCCAGTTACAGGAGAGCAACCAAAATTAATAATGGAAGAGAGTGGGGGGGTTGATAACACTCAAAGTGAGATAGGAACCCTAGAGACAATTGATGAAACTGGAGAAAATATGGAAGAGACAGTGGGTAAGTATTCACTCTTGCAAGATTATGTGGACATTAGTGAAGCTGACACCACAGAGGAGTCAGACTTGGAGGAGGAAAGGGGAGAATGCACAAAGTCACAACATTCAACAGTTTGGGAAGAGGGTCTACGACCTAACCAAACAAGTCATGATAGAAGTGGTAATAGACTAATAGACAACCAGGGAAAGATAAATATAATGAATCGAGCTAATCCCAACCCAATAACAACGAATATACCAATCTCCAATAGATTTACACCATTGTCGGGTAACTCCAGTATAAATAGAAATCCAGTAGATAGAAACAGAACCCCAAGTGGACCACCCCTCACTAGACAGAGAGGTTTTAGAAAAAATAACAGCAGACCCAGACAATCACCGGCTTTCCCTCTTCCTTGCTGCAGCCACACACGGGTGAGTCCAGGTCTTCATCTATCTTCTCGTTTTTTGCACTATTGAGAGGGACTTGTTATTTCTCATCAGCACTGATGCACATTGCACTTTATTATCTTTTTGCACCATGTTACCTCTTCAGTGAGGCTTAACTTACACATATCCATTTTTGAACTAGGCCCCTTTTTTTGCACAGGCACATTGAGCACACAGACACTTTTGATCCTTGATCAACCAGTGGTTTTATTAATTCCATCAGTTATTATTATGACATTTTTGTAATTTTCTACGTGGTATATTTATACAGCAAGGGTTTTTGCTTACAAGCAGAATATTTAGAGGGATTTTATGTTATTGTTGTTTTAACCTGTTTTTAAAGGGATATGTCCCTAATAAACTTGACACTATAATTCTAATTGATGCTTATGTGTGGCAGTACTCATTTATGAGGTATATTGTGATTTTGGTGGCAGAAACAGCCATTTTCAACCAATTGAGCTGTCTTTCCTTTGATTGAATCACCGGCACCTATACATCGAAATCCCCAAATGTCACATCGGAGGAATAAGGATTTTATAAAACCGAAAAATAGTCATAATATTATAGTTGAGCCCCCAAGGAATTCTATCAGCCAATATTTTTTACGGACACCCCGGCCAATCACAGGAAAAGGGGGTGTAGGGGGGGAGGAGAGAATCTAAAAAGGTGACAGTACTGGAAGAGGGTAACAAAATGGGGGGAGATGAGCAAGGGGGGGAGGTATATTCAACATTAGTGAACGTCAATTAACAAAAGAGGAAGTGAGTCTCTTGAAAAAGGGCTTAAAATGTGCTCCCTGTAATAAAATAAATCAGTTTGACACATATGTCGACATAAAGAAATTTATGCGGAAGATATGTTTAAAGAAATATTTCCTGTACAGGAAGAAATACAGCAAAATACCTTTCAACATACATCTATAAAAAGACCCTCAACCTTTTTTCCGCTGAGTGAATACAGTGACGCAATGACCGCGTTTGAGAATCTTGTAGAGCGAGACATTAGATGCCTAAAACCTAAGAAAATATATAATGACAATTTAACAAAAGGAGAAAGGGCAGCTATAAGAAAAATATGCGAAGATCCAGCGATCACTGTACGGCCAGCGGACAACTGGAGGCATTGTTGTACAAGATACTAGTGCATACCATCAGGAAGCAATGAGATTGTTGGGAGATGAAAATACATATCATGTTATGAGGAGTGACCCCATCTTTGGATTTGAGAAGGAATTAAAAACATTATTAGATAAGGGGTTTGATCAGAACATTTTGTCGTTGAAAGAATATGAATATTTGAACGTGAGGTTTCCTAGAAAACCCTTATTCTATCACCTGCCAAAGGTCCATAAGTGTATACAAGCCCCTCCTGGCAGACCCATTGTATCCGGGGTAGGGTCCCTAACCTCTAACCTCTCTAGATATGTGGACTCTTTTTTACAAAAGGATACTAAGGAAACTGAAGCCTATTTGGAGGATACCAAACATATTTTAAATATTCTGGAAGGTGTGAAATGGGAGGAGGGATGGCTGTTGTGCACTCTTGATGTAACATCGCTATATACTATATAACATCGCTATATACTATAATAAGCGGTCAAATTTTATCTGGATGGTGATGAGAACATGAGTGCATTGCAGTCAGACTTCATCCTAGAGGCTATACAATTCATTCTGGAACATAACTATTTCCAGTATGGGGAAGAATGGTACATACAGGTCAGCGGCACAGCGATGGGGACCCGGTTCGCACCGGCTTATGCAAACTTATTTATGTCCTACTGGGAGACCCACAATAGTGGCTGGATAGTGTAATGGTTAAGGGCTCTGCCTCTGATGTAGAAGTCCTGGGTTCAAAACCTGGCTCTTCCTACTCGGTAAGCCAGCACCTATTCAGTAAGGAGTTCATTGGGCAAGTCTCCCTAACACTGCTACTGCCTACTGAGTGCGCTCTAGTGGCTGCCTCGCAAGCTCTTTGAGTCCGACAGGAGAAAGGCGCTATGCAAAAAAAGGAATTATTATTAATATATATGGAGTGGGTGGTCCCAGTGCGAGCCGGGTCCTATGGCGTCGTTTTATAGACGATGTGCTGCTGATCTGGCAAGGTGATCGAAGCTCACTGGAACAATTTGTGAGCACTGTTAATGATAATGACTGGAATATAAAGTTCACTGCAAATATAAGTGATCAAAGGATTAATTTCTTGGATTTAGAAATATATATAGAATCAGGAATTTTAAAGACCTAGACCTTCCAGAAAAATGTTGACGTAAATTTACAATATAGAAGCGGATGGACTCGTGGACTGTCTTCTGGAAAAAGGTTACCCAAGAGACCAGATTGAGGAATCTAGAAGCCTTATAGAGAAACAGAGTCGAGAAGATCTGCTGGCTCCAAAAGTTAAGACAGAAAAAAGTAATGTAATACCAGTGGGGTCATATATTGTATAGTGTCCATGCTTTAAATTGTATGTAGGTAGAACCAAACGGGCACTACATACACGTATTGGTGAACATTTTAAGAACATCATAAAGAAAAATGAAAAACACCCACTCTCTAACCATTATAAAGAGAAACATGGGGGGATCCTAAGAGGTACCATCTTTTTTGGTCTGGAAGTGATAAAGAAAAGCTTAAGAGGGGGTGATTTTATTAAACAAATGTCTAGGAATGAGTCTAAGTGGATTTTCCAATTGGATACATTAATCCCTAAAGTCTTAAATAGCGAGATGGAAACTTTTGCATTTTTTTTAAATAATATGTTTTTAACAACTATCCCTTGCAATTGCTGCTTACATGTATGTGAATATAGGATGGATTGCATGAGGGTATGGAAGAGGTTAAAACAGGTAGAGAGATTAATTTGCATATACCCACAATGCTTGGATTGTGGGAGGAGATAATCCTATATATGGGCGGCTCTCTGGTTAGGACAACCAGTATAACAGATGACTCCGGTGAAATGAGACTGTTCCTCCTGAAGAAGGCTAACGTTTATTAGCAGAAACGCGTTGAGGTGTAAATAAGATTATATTCTCCATGTTATGAAGGATTAAGGAGTGTGGAAGGCTGTGGAAGCGCTCAGCGGCCAATCACATATACACAAGCTCCTCTATCTTTAAGGTGACGTCACCCCGAGAAGCAGCTGATAGCGGTGAGATCCGGAAGAGCGAGGGTCGTCCTGGAACTAGCAGTAGGAAGTGACGTATGCCCCCGGATACTGCAGAACAGCTACACAGAGAGCCAGAGCTCAGAAGTCTTTTAGCTGTATACGCAGCTGAACAAACGGAGTGACACCAGACTGTTTAAAGGTATCCCTTGATGAGACAATGTGCCTAACTATTATTTGAAGAAGTATAAAAGACTTACACCAAACCCGCTGTATACTAACAAGACGGGTCCCACAGTGACAGACTAAACGGTGTGGAGTCTTGCAACCTAGATTACGCCCACAATTGATTGCAATCAATTTTATGCATATTGGAGAATCAATCCCCTTTTCTTCTGATCACAATATTGACTGTGGATCTGAAAGTTTTGCATAAGATTTGGGATTCGCTTCATCCTTTTTTAGTTAATTTTCCGAGATCTGGAGAATTTCTTGAATGTGGATGGTATGAATGAGAGTGTGTATAATGCATTATTAGTAAGGGTGATTATATGAATTTTATACTGTTTTATTGTCATTTTATGGAAGAAAGTATATTTAGAATAAAAGAAAATAGCATATATTAGCGCTTGTTCCTTGATTCATAATTAACTGTAGAAGAAATGTTGTAAACAAACCAGCAGTTTGTGGCCTTACAGGAAGTATAACATGCATGCTTACTTTCATGCTTGGATAAAGTAGTAATTGTTGTTAATATAGATTGTACATGCACAATAGAAAGAAAGATTATGTTTTCACATCTCTGTTTATCATTGCAACAGTAGTAAAGGTGAAGTGAAGTGAGAGGTATACGGAGGCTGCCATATTTATTTTGTTGTAATCAATATCAGTTGCCTGGCAGCCCTGCTGGTCTATTTAGCTGCAGTAGTATCTGAATAACACAAGAAACAACCATGCAGCTACTGTACTGAAGTCTGATATTAAGGTCATCAACCCCTGATATGCTGCTTGTGTGTTTATGGGCTATGGTTAATAGTGTTACAGGCAGATTATTAGCAACTGGCATTGATTAGCTGGAAATAAAAATGGCAGCCTCCATATCCCTCTCACTTCAGTTGTCCTTCCATGTCAAACATTGTTTTGTGTACCAATATGTACTTTAACATATGTTATTTTTTTATAACAATGGTTTTCAAGACAGTAATTATTGTCCAGATGTCATATATACAGTAGTGATTGGTATTACAATGTTATATTAATAAGTAATAGAACAGTAACATCAAAAAAAGGATGTCATGGGCTTAATATTTACGCCCATGAAGGCCAAACCAATAAAATTGTAAACACATAATGATTGTGTCAAACTCGTTACACATAACTAATTATCCTCTCGTGACAGCAAATCCATAAAACATGGTGGTTTTGGGGCAGTATTGTCACTTGTTGGTTGATGCCTTCTTGGTGCAATATCGGTATATAACAGTGGTTCTTTGGTTTGCTCATTATTGGTTGGTTGTCCTTGGTAAGGGGGGAAATAGCCCATGTTGCTTGGGGGCCTATATGGATAATTTTGGTAGGCATACTCATTTTCAGGCAGATAATAGGTGTGATGGTATGGAAAGGTGCCATATGGTGCTTGCTTGTGATATGGTGGAATTGCCACTGGAGGCGATGGTGAGGGTGTTGAGGATGAAGAAGAGCTCTGTGATTGTTCAGCAGAGGTAGAGGGTGTAGTTTTGATAGATTTTTTAACTAGATCTATGATCGCCTGTCTGAGATCTAAAATTCTATCCTCTGGTACTTTTTTCATGTATGGGACAAGACTTACAGCAAAATGTTAGGATCCCCAGTTCTGCCTGTCATTGCAGTGATGGGCTGACTCTGCATTTGCTTCAGTCTGCACATTACTGCAATGGAATTGTATGCAAGTCTGTGAGGATTATCAGTTCTGCCTGTCATTGCAGTGATGGGCTGACTGTCCATTGGTTTTTGTCTGCACATTGCTGCAATGGAATTGCATGTGTGTGTGCAAGGATTCCCAGTTCTGTTTCTCACTGCAGTTATGCACTGACTTTGCTTTTGGCTCACTCCTGCTGCAGTGAGATTACATGGGAGTGTCTGAACACCTGCAAGATGAGGGCCTTGTTAGCGGAGTACTTAAGATCCAGACTTCCCAGCAGCCTTTGCGGTCGCATTGTTTGTCCTCCCTGCTTGTGCAGCCTCAGTTTCTGCTCCTGTCTTGCCTGAGTCCTAGGATTTATACTGTATCTGTCTGGTTGCTCCAGTTCTGCCTGACCCCTTGGAGTTATAGCCCGTGTGTTTGCTCTTGTCCTGTATGCTGTATTCTGGATGAATATCTACATACCTGCTGGTGGACTTGAACCTACTAATATTGCCTGGGTAAATACTCCTGTCAAGTTGCTTCATGAACATAATGTTGCATGCTTGTTCCTGCACGGTCTGGAATCTACTTTGAATACTGGTGATGTACATACCTTCACTGTAAATCAAACATCACTTTGCATCATATCCTGGGTGTCTGCGTCTTTGGGAGTTCATCTGCACGAAGCAAAGCCTCGCCAGACGGAATGCCTGCTGGTGAGCATGACAGAATGCGACCGCCCACAACGACTCCCAGCGGATCTCAGGACAACGGAAGGTATGATTATATTCCTCAGAGAAAATTCAATAGACTTGATTCTGTGTTGTTTCTGGAGTTTTGTTCTGAACTGCAAAAGTTATTTCAAGTGCCTGCTGTTCGATTGTCGCTACACACTACCTGGTCTGCATTGATTTCTCGTTGCCTATTTGAGGGTGAATTGCTCGATTGGGCCCTTGAAACTTTGAACTTCTCTGACAGTTTTGTAAATGTTCCTGCGGAGTTTTTGAATTTTACTTGTGCTGTTTGGTTAGGAAAGACAATTCCTCGTGCTACCTTTGATGAGTTAATTTCTTCTGAACCTATAAAATCAGCTGCAGCCCTCATGCAAATCAGAAACATTGTCTCTGCTAAACTTTCAAATAGAAAAAGTAATAAGTCTAAAACCAAGTCTTGTCAATCAAAGAAATCTATTAAAAGTTCAGTTGGTGCAGTGAAACTAATTCTGAAAGATGGATCTGAACCTGTGCCTGAATCCACAGTTAAAACTTTTGCTTGTCCATTTAGGCTTCTTGCACACCAAGATGTTGCATTAGGTGGCACGTTAAGGTCGCATAACGTGCACCTAACACAACGTATGGTGCTGCAAGAGCCGACGGTAGAGTGAGCCGCGTTAGGCGGCTCGAGTCCTATAATGTCTCCCAGAGTGGCGCTGATTGGCCAGCGGGACCACGTGATGCGGAGCGAGACACACCGCATCACGTGGTCCCGCCGGCCAATCAGCGCCCGCCAGTGCAGTGAATATTAAGTAGCCATGTGCGCGGCTACTGTAGCTGGCTCTCCCCGCCTCCTCTCCGCCCCCCACTGCGCATGTGCAAACAGTCTAACGCGGCTATAGCCGCTCCAACGCCGTAGCATGCTGCACCTTGCACAGAACGTGCAGCGTTACATGTAACGCAACGTGGGCTGTGTGAACAGCCCACTTGTGTTACATTGCTGTGCGTTGGGGGAGCGTTACAGGCGCACTAACATGCGCCTGTAACGTCTTGGTGTGTAAGCAGCCTTAGGGCAGACAATCCTGGGACATTCAAAAGACCTGTAAAACAGTCTGCTAAACTCTCTCCTGTGCATAAACCGTGTGTTGCATCTGATGTTATTCAGCAAACTACTGTTGTCATGCCAAGTCAATCTGCATCTACTCAGCATGTTAATGATTCTGCAACTTCTTCCTCTGCAAATCAAGTACTGGAAGATCTGTTGTCAGTAACAACCACCTGTCTAAGTTATCAAAATGCTGGTTCCTCCATGTCAGAGTTAAAAACTGCTATGCATGCATCACCTTGTTCTGAATCTAACCCTGTGAAAAAAGTTTTTTCAACTCCAGCTTCTGTTGATCCATTGTCTATAGCAACAATAAGCAAAGTTTCTCAAACTGATATTTTTGCTGCCACTGTTCTTTACGCTATTATGCATCCATTTCAGTCTGATACTAAACTCAGTCCTGAGATGAAAAAATGTAAAACTTTAGTTTCTGCAATACGGTTGCCGTTAGCAACTGCAAACAAAGATACTCCAACTGACTTGCAGCCAGCAGCAACAGACTTTCTAACGTCTCCATTTCACCCATCACAATGTTGTCTGGATTTTATGCTTAAAAGCAGTGCTGAATCTGCAAACCCAGTGTTACCGTTGCCCTTAGCAACCACCAATCAAACCTTGTTGAATAAAGATGCATCTCCACCACCATCTAAGGAAATGGACTCTGTTACTATGCATCTGCTTCATTCTGTTCCGGACTCCAGTTCGGAAGTAAAAAAACGCCTCAAGTTTTATAGCTCCGTTACATTAAGCAATTCTCGTTTCAGCCGGTTTGCGCTCCACATGTTCCATGTTCTTGCTGTTCCAAGTGCTTACAGATTGAGGGGCTCTATGCATCCATGTGACCGTTTCTTTTCATGGTATAGCACCGGAAAAACATATAAGTTACCTACTGGAAAACCATATAAGTTACCTACTGCTTCATCTGCCCCTAGTATCCAAGTGTTGAACTCTGCAGTACAACCTTTATCTGCCAATCTGTCTATGCCAGAGACTTTGTCATCTAGTTCTGCTGTTGTGGAAACCCAGCATCTTGTTTCCCTGACTACAGACTCACTATGTACTGCAACAGAGTACCAGTCTCATGAGACTTTAAGTCCTACTCCGTCTGCAGCATCACAAGCTTTCTTTGCCACGACTGCCCAGTTGAACTTTGTCCAGTCGCAGTCCTGCCAGTCTGAGCTGGCCGATACTTTACAGCCTGATCAAAGTTTATGCCAAGTTTCTAATGTGAACTCTGATAAAAATATTTCTGTGTTTGAACTTGTGTCAGTACAAGGGCCAGTTTGTACCCAGACCGTGAGCACATGTGCCGAGCCAGTGCTGCTCGTTAAGGAGAGCCAGCCAGAGCAGGTGGATGCCATGTATCAGGGTACAGACACAGAGCCTATACCTATGTGTAATCATGATGAATTAATGTCGCTCAGTTTTGAATCTGTAATTGTGCCAGGGCCAGTCTGTATTAAACCCACGGCTACCAATGCCATGCCGGAGTCAGTCGATAAAGAGACAGGCTCAGTGCTGGTAGGTCACCTGCCAATGGGTACAGACACAGTGCCTGCACCTATGTTTAGCCATGAATCTGTTCTTGATGATAATGTTCTTGTTTCCCAGTCTAAGTGTGTCCCTTCCAGGGATATCGTAATTCTTGAATCTCTTGTAAACTCTGATCTGGAAGGTAAAATAGAACATGTCTCTGAGTTTCTCAAGTCTGAACCTATACCAGCTAGTACTGAGTTTGAGTGCACCAGGTGTGAGTCAGAGCCAATCCGAGAAATGATTGTGCCGGGCTCAGGATGCACTTTACCAGTACATGCAGTCACTGGGCCCGTACCTGTGCATACCGTTTCTGAAGGTGTCGACACTGTGTCAGAGTCAGTGAAGGCTGAGTTGGTATCAGCTTGTGCCACATACGAAGAGCATGGGATTTTAACTCTTGATGTTTCCAAGTTGGAGAATGAAATTGTGTCTGATGTTATGAATGGAGGAGTTTTGTGTTCCCAGTCCAGCAGTTCCCAGTCCAGCAGTTCCCAGTCCAGCAGTTCACCGTCCAGCAGTTCACCGTCCAGCAGTTTACCGTCCAGTGGTCCCCAGTTTAGCAGTCCCCTCTCCAGCGGTTCCCTGTCTAGCAGCTTCCAGTCCAGTTTTGAGTCAGCTATTGATTTGATGTCTGCAGAACTTGTGGAATGTGAACAATCTCTTTTTGAGTTCTCCAATTGTGACAATTTGTCTAACACTCTGTGTACTTCAGGTATCAGTCATGTCATAGCTTGCCCTGATGCCTCCGCTCCAGCATGCCCAGATGTTGCCCTTATGTCAGCATGCCCAGTCGCTGCCTCCGCTCCAGCATGCCCAGATGTTGCCCTTGTCTTAGCATGCCCAGTTGCTGCCTGCGCTCCAGCATGCCCAGATGTTGCCCTTATGTCAGCATGCCCAGTCGCTGCCTCCGCTCCAGCATGCCCAGATGTTGCCCTTGTCTTAGCATGCCCAGTTGCTGCCTGCGCTCCAGCATGCCCAGATGTTGCCCTTGTGACTGTATGCCCAGTTGCTGTCTGTACTTCAACAGGCCCAGATGTGGCTTTAAAGCTGGCATGCCCAGCAGTTGCTCATGTCCCAGCATGCTCTGACACTGCTACTGTCCTGTCTTGTTCAGACACAGTTGCCATGTCTTGCAAATCAGGTTTTGGGGTCTCTTTGGGTACTTCCATAGGTCTTGGTGGACCAAATGGGATGTCTGAGGAATACTCCATTCCACTGGGAACTCTGGATGACTCTGTGGGGTTTCTAGAGATTTCAGAGAAAGTAGGACTTGGCTCTGTAGGTCAAGTTAGCAGTGTGCATTGCTCTGAAGGTGTTATGATCATGTCTGCAGCGTTTACTGCTGGCTGCAGTGGTATTGTAACCCAAGCAGTTCTGATGTCATTACATACATTTTCTTGCATAGTTTGGTTTGCACTTAAACTAGTTGCTGATTCCATCTGCAGTCGCTCTGAAGTTAATGACAGTTTAATATGCTTTTGTGTAAACAAACATTGTCTGCTGCAATGGAGGGGCAATCCCTTTCCTGCAGGCTGCATATCATTGTCTGCCTTTTCCTGCTATCAGCCTGTGATTAATTACCATTCACTTGTGTGGGAATCTGCAGGTCTGCTCCCATTGGATGACCTCAGTATAAAGAACTGCTTCCTGCAATGCTTGATGGGCTACCATAGTCTCAGATTCAGTCTGTTACTCTGCTCGTGCCCCACCTCGTTCCTGGTCCGTGTGGACTGCGCTGACTCCTGCGAAGGGGTCAGCGAGTCCTCCTAGTTCTGCTCTTGTTCTAGAAGTTGTTACTTTGCTTGTCTTGTGTCATATATTGGTTCATTGCCAATATATACGCATACTTGCACGTTTATTATTTTCCTTGTATTCGTGTTACGTTGATACATCAGTGTCGCTGATATATACGTACATGAACTGTTTATATCCTGTGTTCCGTTAGTCAGCGTTCCAGCACGCTGAGCTAGTTATCCTGTTCCTGGTCCTGTTTGTGGATTGCGTTCATCTCTGCGAAGAGATAGCGAATCCTTCTGAGTCCTGTTCCCTGTATTACTCCAGTCTTAGTCAGAGTTCCTGCTTATGTCATATATCGGTTCATTGCCGATATATACATATGTTAGTCAGACGTTACAAATAGTTTCATTGATAGCTGTAATTGTAATACGCTAGGAAATCATACTTATTGTATATTTATCTGTGTTACGTTCATCTATCTTGATCCTGCTATTTCCTGACTATCCTGTCCTGTCTTTGTGAGGCACGCCATTGCTGCAAACGCATTGGCTACCTCATTCCAGTCTGTTTTATTGTGGACGCTTGCTGTCACTAAGTAGTGGCTAGTTAAGCAAGCGTTCACTCTGTCTACCTGTCCTGATCTCCTCAGTCCTGGTTTATGCGCTCAGCGCTACTTTGCGCTGAGACGTTATTACGAAAGTGTTGTTTGTGGCTGTTCGGATCTGCACCGGCTCTGTGCACCACAATCTCCTATTGGAGTCAGTCCTCTCCTCCACTAAACTGGGGATATCCTGATTCCTTGTGCTGGTGTGTGTACCTCCTTCACGTCAGCTTATGTGTTGTATGCTGACTGTGGAGATTACACCTCCAAGCTTAACAGAAGGTTTCGGTTCTGCTGGGTATTGCTCTGAAGGTTCCGGTTCAGCTGGGTACTGCTCTGAAGGTTCCGGTTCAGCTGGGTACTGCTCTGAAGGTTTTGGTTCAGCTGGGTATCGCTCTGAAGGTTCCGGTTTAACTGGGCATCGCTCTGAAGGTTCCGGATTAACTGGGCATCGCTTTGAAGGTTCCGGTTTAACTGGGCATCGCTCTGAAGGTCTCGGTTCAGATGGGCATCGCTCCGAAGGTTCCGGTTCTATTGGGCATAGCTTTGGCAGAAATGATCCTGATGTGGTGTTTGAATGCATGTCTGGTTTTGGGATGTTTCTGTTTTGTCCTGATGTTTGGTAGGCACCCGGAGTGTGCCTTTAAAGGGGGGGTAATGTTAGGATCCCCAGTTCTGCCTGTCATTGCAGTGATGGGCTGACTCTGCATTTGCTTCAGTCTGCACATTACTGCAATGGAATTGTATGCACGTCTGTGAGGATTCTCAGTTCTGCCTGTCATTGCAGTGATGGGCTGACTGTCCATTGGTTTTTGTCTGCACATTGCTGCAATGGATTTGCATGTGTGTGTGCGCAAGGATTCCCAGTTCTGTTTCTCACTGCAGTTATGCACTGGCTTTGCTTTTGGCTCAGTCCTGCTGCAGTGAGATTACATGGGAGGGTCTGAACACCTGCAAGGTGAGGGCCTTGTTAGCGGAGTACTTAAGATCCAGACTTCCCAGCAGCCTTTGCGGTCGCATTGTTTGTCCTCCCTGCTTGTGCAGCCTCAGTTTCTGCTCCTGTCTTGCCTGAGTCCTAGGATTTATACTGTATCTGTCTGGTAGCTCCAGTTCTGCCTGACCTCTTGGAGTTATAGCCCTGGTAGCTCCAGTTCTGCCTGACCTCTTGGAGTTATAGCCCGTGTGTTTGTTCTTGTCCTGTATGCTGTATTCTGGATGAATATCTACATACCTGCTGGTGGACTTGAACCTACTAATATTGCCTGGGTAAATACTCCTGTCAAGTTGCTTCATAACCATAATGTTGCATGCTTGTTCCTGCACGGTCTGGAATCTACTTTGAATACTGTTGATGTACATACCTTCACTGTAAATAAAGCATCACTTTGCATCATATCCTGGGTGTCTGCGTCTTTGGGAGTTCATCTGCACGAAGCAAAGCCTCGCCAGACGGAATGCCTGCTGGTGAGCATGACACAAAATTGTAGTGATCACAGCTAGCATGATGTAAAACACCTACAGCTTCCTGCATAGAACTTAATACACCACTTTCAAAACTGCTTTGTGATCTGCCACCTCCACCTTGTCGCCTTCCTCTGCTTATTTGTTTTGTATGTTTTGTAGTGGAGGTAGTAGGAGGCGCAGGAGACAATACAGTAGCACTGCTACTATGAGACATATCATCACTTGGTGTGATGTCTGAGGTGCTTAATAAAGATACAGTAGTATTTCCCCTGTCTTCTTCCGCATCTTCGTCATCAACTGTCACCACAGGATCAGCCGGCATGTTATCTTGTGTCCTATGGAAGGACAAATGTTGTTAAGTATTGCAAGTGTGAACAAGAAATGTGTTGAGAGATGTGTGTGTTCGCCTGTACAGAAAGTGAATGGATGTTAAGAATAGTCAAAAACAAATATACATTACTTACTCCTCCAAATCCATACATGGTCTTAAGAATGCTAAAAATCTCTCTCTCTCTCTCTCTCAGAATTGCAGTTTTTTAAAAGCCACCTTACATACCATGGCTGGGATTTGAACCCAGGTCTCAGTGTGTAGTAGGTATCCGACTTACCCCCTAGACCACCCAACCACACTACATGCTAAAGCCATGAGCTCTGTCTCTCTCTCTCTAGGACTTGATGCCATTGAACTGAATTTTCAGCTTAAAACCATCAATGGATACCGGCAGATTTTCACAGGCATTTTCGGAATTCCACCAGATTGAAAAAGCAATTCCGTTCCGACCAAATGGAACGGAATGACCAATTTCCGCCTAAAAAATCAATCCAGAAAATACAATTCCGCAAAAAAGCGGTGACCATTCCTACGAGAGAGATAGAGAGAGAGAGAGAGAGAGATGAATCTACCTGATATCTGGGGTTCTCTTCGGACAACTGATGAACACAAAAGGCAAGGCCATGCCTGGCAACAAATCCTTAGAGAGAGCTCATTTTTCTATTGGATTGATCATAATGGTACATGCTAGGCTGACTTTAGCATGTAGTGTGGTTGGTGGTCCAGGGGGTAAGTCAGATACCTACTACACACTAAGACCTGGGTTCAAATCCCGGCCAAGGTATTTAAGCTGGCTTTTAAAAAAGTACAAATCCTTATGCTACTTTTTCTATTGGATTGATCATAATGGTACATGCTAGGCTGGCTTTAGCATGTAGTGTGGTCGGTGGTCTAGGGGGTAAGTCAGATACCTACTACACACTGAGACCTGGGTTCAAATCCCAGCTGTGGTATGTAAGGTGGCTTTTGAAAAACTGCAATTACCTACAAGATGATGGATGATATAAGAGGATGGATGATATGAGAGGATATGGAGGAGGAGGAGATTTTTTGTGTTCCGCGGAAATATATATATATATATATATATATATATATATATATACAGACAGAGAGAGAAATACTATTGACATCATTTATACATACAAAAGGTACTCACTTTTTGTATCCTGAAGTTTGGGTGACAGCATATTCCATGTCAATCCAGCCTCCTCATACAGTTCCTTTGCTATTTTTGTCCACAATTCGTTGGCTAGCTGGCTCACTTTGTAGTCTTGGCTAGCTGGCTCACTTTGTAGTCTCTGTTAGTTTTCTTGTACAGGACTTCATGTGGCTGCACTTTGGAGATGACATTCTCCGTTGTAAACCATTTTTTTCTAGACATTGCCCTGAGGAATCCACTTTCCACACAGCCTGCAGCTCTGTCGCACTTCCGTTCTACCACAAGCCATCAACAGGAAACAGAAACCTTATCTTACAGCATTCTGGGAAGCTGTAAGCCTTCTGTAACGCTCGGTGAAGCACAGAGAGGTCTGATTACCGGTGACCTGCAGCGTCACGGGGAATACGGACGTATACCAGATTATATGTGATCTGCAGTATCACCGATAATCCAATATACCAGCTAACCTCTGTTCACCGGAGTAGAGTGTAGTGTTTTGGTGTAACAGTAACACTTAGAGGACTAGACCTCAGTACAGTAAGACGTACCGTACAGATTACTTCCGCACCCCTGAACTCTCCAAGACGGGAGGAGTCAGACTGCTAGCAAGAAGTATCTTCTGAAAGTCACCCTCAGGCGGAAGGGTTACTAACAGAACGAAGAACCTCCTCCAATGATGAGGTCGGTTCTCGAGGTCGGACAAGCCAGGTCGTACACACACAGACAGATAAAGTACAAGATCGAGAGGCAGAGGCGTAGTCAAAGTACAGGCAGGGTTCGGCAACGGGGTATCAGATATATCGGGGTACAGAATCAGGAGGCAGAAACAGAGTCTAGGAGCGAGCCGGGGTTCGGCAACGGTGTATCAGAAATAACGAGGTACAAGATCAAAGTTCAGAAGAGTAGTCAAGGCAGGCAAGAAGTCATAACAAATAATCACAATCAAACTAGTACTTTAAGCTATCAACAAATCTAGCTTTAGTGTAGGATTACAGCTCCAGCTGGTCCCGGCACACTAACGGATCTGACTAACGGATCTGGGTGCTCCCACGTATGTGAACGCAACGCCAGACACCAGAGAAGTGAACAGCCGGCAGTATATATACTCAAATGTTCCCCCAGCACCTCCCTCAGTGATGAGCCAATGAGGTGCAGAATCCGGGTCAGCTGACCAGCCTGGTCAGCTGTCTCCCCTCTACCTGTCATAAATCTCCCTTGAGTGCGCGCGCGCGCGTCACTCTGAATACTGAGGGACTACGAGTCCCAGCCAGCGCAGCCCCGCTCAGCGGTGACTCCGCAGCGGGGACCGGCGGGCTACTCGCCGCACCCAACGCGGCGGTTTCGCCGCGTTCTGCGGCCTCATGCACGGAGGCAGCCGCCTCATGATGCGAGGAGGCGGCTGCCTCTCCGTGCGAGACAAGGCTGAGTGCGGAAGGAGCCGCCCGCCGCCGGCTCATGGCGGCGGCTCCTCCGCGCTTTCTCACACCTTCTGGGTACTTTCTGCATTTTAAAAACGCTAACAAAACGCGCGCCATTGCGTTTTCACAGCGATTGCGCAGCGCTTACATACTTTACATTGAAGCGCTAACGCTCCAAAAATGCTGCATGTCCTGCGTTTGCGATTTTAGGATTCCCAAACGTTACAGTGGAAGTTGACCCATCCGCTTACATTAGCTGAGCGTTTTGGGAAAACGCTAGCGTTTTGTAATGCTCACGAAATGCTCAGAAAATCGCCCTTGTGGGTTCCAGCCTTAAGAATTGCTTTATAACACAAAAATATACAGGCCTGCTTTTCCATGAAGGCTCTTCTTGAATAATGCAGTTTATACAGATTTGGAAATGTCAAGAATTCCAACACACCCTATTAGGATTTCTATTTTCAGCACTAACGATTTGAAAGGGTTTGTTTTCAAATCAACTCTGTGACTCCCATGTCCTTTTCTTCTGAATAGATATCAGAGCCAGGCTGACGCAGAGGCAGGAGAGGCTCCAGCCTCAGGGTGCAGTGCAGGAGGGGCACACACAAGGCCCGGGGGCAGAAGCAGAGGCAGGAGAGGCTCCAGCCTCCAGGGCCGGATTTGTACTTTTTAACGCCCTAGGCCATCAATCAGCAAAGCGCCCCCCCCCCCCCCCACCCCCTTTCCTTCAAGCACACAATATCATATCACCAATTGTGAGCTGCACTGAGGACAGTCAGTGACATGTCTGTTATGTGTCTCAGAAGATAACCGTGCTATATAAATACGTAAAAATATGGAAGGACATTACACTATGACTATGGTAGGATTAGATTGTGAGCTCCTCTGAGGACAGTCAGTGACATGACTATTTACTCTGTACAGTGCTGCAGATAGAGTTGAGCCGAAATTTTCGTAATTTCGCTTTACAATAATTACGCATGCGAAATTTGCGATTACGATGCGAAATTACGGATTAAAATCGTAATTGAAAATACCGTAAGCGTAATTTTCAACGCGTAATTTCGCGTTTCGTTCATGCCGTAATTTCGCATTAAACGCTACCGTAATTTCGCGTTAAACCGTAACGCTCCGTATAATGTAAAAAAGCCGCCAAATTTAAGGGTTAATAGCAAAGCCCCCTTAAACGCCAAGAGCCTCAAATTTGGAGAATATATTAAGGAGATCAGAAGGAAAAAGAGGAAAAATTTTTTTTTTCAAAAAGACCTTATAGTTTTTGAGAAAATCGATGTTAAAGTTTCAAAGGAAAAATGTAAACATTTAAAAACCCGCCGACTTTAACGGTTAATAGCAAAGCCTGCTTAAAGTTTAGGAACACCAAATTCACAGGGTATATTAAGGGGATCAGTGGGAATAACAGGAACATTTTTTTTTCAAAAAGACCTTATAGTTTTTGAGAAAATCGATTTTTAAGTTTCAAGGGCGAAAATGTCTTTTAAATGCGGAAAATGTCAGTTTTTTTTGCACAGGTAACAATAGTGTATTATTTTCATAGATTCCCCCAAGTGGGAAGAGTTTTACTTACTTCGTTCTGAGTGTGGGAAATATAAAAAAAAACGACGTGGGGTCCCCCCTCCCAGACCTCTTTAACCCCTTGTCCCCCATGCAGGCTGGGATAGCCAGAATGCGGAGCACCGGCCGCGTGGGGCTCCGCACCCTGACTATACCAGCCCGCATGGTCCATGGTTTGGGGGGTCTCGGAAGGGGAGGGGCAGCCAAGCTTTCCCCTCCCCCTCCGAGCCCTTGTCCAATCCAAGGACAAGGGGCTCTTCTCCACCTCCGATAGGCGGTGAAGGTGGAGGCCGCGATTTCCTGGGGGGGGAGGGGGGGTTCATGGTGGAATCTGGGAGTCCCCTTTAAAAAGGGGTCCCCCAGATGCCCACCCCCCCCTCCTAGGAGAAATGAGTATAGAGGTACTTGTACCCCTTACCCATTTCCTTTAAGAGTTAAAAGTAAATAAACACACAAACACTTAGAAAAAGTATTTTAATTGAACAAAAAACATAACCACGAAAAAAGTCCTTTAATATTCTTAATTAACCATTAATACTTACCTGTCCCTTTAAATAAATGATCCCTCGAAATAGCCTCGGAAATGTTCTATCAGTAACTTACAATGTAACAAAGTTATTACAATGTAACAACTTTGTTACATTGTAACTACGCCGCACCCGACGTCACTCGCCGCTCAGCCGCCGCATACGCGTCTGTGCTGCACAGACCCGACAGAGCTCTGAGCTATATAGCTCAGAGCTCTCTAAGCATCTTTGAATTTGGGCTCCAAGGAGCCCCATTGATCCTTAGCAGACCAATGGGGTTCCTTCTGATTTGAATGTAACAAAGTTGTTACATTGTAATAACTTTGTTACATTGTAAGTTACTGATAGAACATTTCCGAGGCTATTTCGAGGGATCATTTATTTAAAGGGACAGGTAAGTATTAATGGTTAATTAAGAATATTAAAGGACTTTTTTCGTGGTTATGTTTTTTGTTCAATTAAAATACTTTTTCTAAGTGTTTGTGTGTTTATTTACTTTTAACTCTTAAAGGAAATGGGTAAGGGGTACAAGTACCTCTATACTCATTTCTCCTGGGAGGGGGGGTGGGCATCTGGGGGACCCCTTTTTAAAGGGGACTCCCAGATTCCACCATGACCCCCCCCCCCCCAGGAAATCGCGGCCTCCACCTCCACCGCCCATCGGAGGTGGAGAAGAGCCCCTTGTCCTTGGATTGGACAAGGGCTCGGAGGGGGAGGGGAAAGCTTGGCTGCCCCTCCCCTTCCGAGACCCCCCAATCCATGGACCATGCGGGCTGGTATAGTCAGGGTGCGGAGCCCCACGCGGCCGGTGCTCCGCATTCTGGCTATCCCAGCCTGCATGGGGGACAAGGGGTTAAAGAGGTCTGGGAGGGGGGACCCCACGTCGTTTTTTTTTATATTTCCCACACTCAGAACGAAGTAAGTAAAACTCTTCCCACTTGGGGGAATCTATGAAAATAATACACTATTGTTACCTGTGCAAAAAAAACGGACATTTTCCGCATTTAAAAGACATTTTTGCCCTTGAAACTTAATCGATTTTCTCAAAAACTATAACGTCTTTTTGAAAAAAAAATGTTTCCTCTTATTCCCACTGATCCCCTTAATGTACCCTAGGAATTTGGTGTTCCTAAACTTTAAGCAGGCTTTGCTATTAACCGTTAAAGTCGGCGGGTTTTTAAATGTATACATTTTTACTTTGAAACTTAAACATCGATTTTCTCAAAAACTATAAGGTCTTTTTGAAAAAAAAAATTTTCCTCTTATTCCTTCTGATCTCCTTAATATATTCTCCAAATTTGAGGCTCTTAGCATTTAAGGGGGCTTTGCTATTAACCCTTAAAGTCGGCGGCTTTTTTATATTATATGGAGCGTTACGGTTTAACGCGAAATTACGGTAGCGTTTAATGCGAAATTACGGCATGAACAAATACCCATTGTAATTTGAAAATTACGCTTACGCGAAATTTCGCGAAATCCCTCTTCATTACGATTATGTACTTACGGCCATAATCGTAATTACACTAATTACGCAAAATTTCGCGAAATCGTAATTACGTCATTACGCTCATCTCTAGCTGCAGAAGATGTCACTGCTATATAAATATATAATAATATGGTAGGACATTGCACTATGACTATGGTAGGATTAGATTGTGAGCTCCTCTGAGGACAGTCAGTGACATGACTATGTGCTCTGTAAAGTGCTGCAGAAGATGTCAGTGCTATATAAATATATAATAATATGGTAGGACATTGCACTATGACTATGGTAGGATTAGATTGTGAGCTCCTCTGAGGACAGTCAGTGACATGACTATGTGCTCTGTAAAGTGCTGCAGAAGATGTCAGTGCTATATAAATATATAATAATATGGTAGGACATTGCACTATGACTATGGTAGGATTAGATTGTGAGCTCCTCTGAGGACAGTCAGTGACATGACTATGTACTCTGTAAAGTGCTGCAGAAGATGTCAGTGGTATATAAATACATAATAATAATAATAATGCAAAAGATGAGGATGCAAGGACTGGGGAAGAGTCTGTGTGCATGGATAGGGAACTGGCTAATGGACAGAAAACAAAGAGTTGTGGTCAATGGATCGTACTCAAAATGGGAGACTGTTAGCAGTGGGGTCCCACAGGGGTCTGTACTGGGTCCAGTGCTCTTCAATTTATTTATTAATGACCTAGTAGATGCAGTAGTGAGCAATGTTGCTATTTTTGCAGATGATACAAAATTGTGCAGAATCATCAACTCTCAGGAAGATAGTGTCATATTGCAACAGGATCTGGATAGGATGGCTATATGGGCACATACATGGCAGATGAAGTTCAATGTTGACAAATGTAAAGTCATGCATTTTGGACGTACCAATGGTCTAGCACCATACAAAATAAATGGGATACAGTTGGGGGCATCAAACTTGGAGAAGGACTTAGGAGTACTCATCGACAACAAGTTAAATAATCGTACTCAATGCCAAGCCGCTGCAGCTAAAGCGAACAAAATTTTGGGATGCATTAAAAGGGAAATAAAAACTCGAGATGCTAGCATAATATTGCCCCTGTTTAACTCTCTAGTAAGGCCACATCTGGAATATGGAATTCAGTTCTGGGCACCACATTACAAAAAAGATATTGCAGTTTTAGAGCAGGTGCAGAGACGAGCTACAAAATTAATACGTGGGATTGAAGGTCTCGCTCAGGGGTGCAGCTAAGGTTTTAGTGGCCCCAAGCGGACTGTAGGAAGTGGCCGTATCCGCGAAAAATGGGTGTGGCTGTCCCGCATAAGTGAGCATGGCCATGACATGTGGGTGGAGCTGGAGGGCGGATTGGGGCGGGGCTGTTTGCGGGGAAAATGGATGTGGGGGTGATTGAGGCGCGCGCGCCGCGCCGAAAGATGGATTTGGCCATGGCATTGTATGGGCGGAGCTTAACCATAGCACAGCAAATATAGCCAACTATGACCATTAAATAATAAATGCAGCAACAGTTACCCCAGACACCAGAAAATAAAAACGCAATTTGTGCAACATTTCAGCAGAAAACAAACGCAATTTGTGCAACATTTCAACAGAAAACAAACAGAATTTGCGCCACATTTCAGCAGAAATCAAACACAATTTGGGCCACATTTCAGCAGAAATCAATCGCAATTAGGGCCACATTTCAGCAGAAATCAAACGCAATTTGGGCACATTTTCAGCAGAAATCAAACGAAATTAGGGCACATTTACAGCAGAAATCAAACGCAATTTAGGCACATTTTCAGCAGAAATCAAACGCAATTTGGGCCACATTTCAGCAGAAATCAAACGCAGATAGGGCACATTTTCAGCAGAAATCAAACGCAATTAGGGCACATTTTCAGCAGAAATCAAACGCAATTTGGGCCACATTTCAGCAGAAATCAAACGCAATTTGGGCACATTTTCAGCAGAAATCAAACGCAATTAGGGCACAGTTCAGCAGAAATCAAACGCAATTAGGGCACAGTTCAGCAGAAATCAAACGCTATTAGAGCACAGTTCAGCAGAAATCAAACACAATTAGGGAACAGTTCAGCAGATAGCAAACGCAATTAGGGCACATTTTCAGAGCTGCAAAAAGAAAAGAATTTACTCACCTGGCACTGGCAGAACTCTCCTCTCCTGGCCGGCTCCTCAGGCGCGCAGTTCCCACGGAGCTCCCTCCCTCCTCCAATCTCCCGCGCTGATTGAATCAGGGCTACGGGAAGATGGCCACCCGAAGCCCTGTACTGGAGGCAGCATAAATAGTCTCCAGAGCAGGGCTTCGGCGGCGGCCATCTTCCCGTAGCCCTGCCCTGCTCTGCCAGCCCCGTGGGGCTGCGGGAAAACAGTGACGTCACACCGACGTCACTGAACCGCCGAGGCCCCTACGATCTTGAGGCCCCAAGCGGCCGCTTACCAAGAAAGGTTAGATAAACTGGGTTTATTTAGTCTAGAGAAAAGACGCCTTAGAGGAGATCTAAATAACGTGTATAAATACTTCAGAGGGCAATATAATAGCTTGGCGGATGAGCTTTTTGTCCCTAGGCCTTCTCAAAGGACTAGAGGACATGATCTGCGCATGGAGGAAAAACGTTTTAGCCATTTATTTAGGAAAGGGTTCTTTACAGTAAGAGTGATTAAGATGTGGAATGCATTGCCACAGGAAGTCGTTATAGCAAACTCTATACCTGCATTTAAAGGGGGCTTAGATGCTTTCCTTGCGTTGAAAGACATCCATGGCTACAATTACTAGGTTATGCCTAATGATGTTGATCCAGGGATTTTATCTGATTGCCATCTGGAGTCAGGAAGGAATTTTTCCCTTTTGGGGCTAATTGGACCATGCCTTGTGGGGTTTTTTTTTGCCTTCCTCTGGATGAACAGAGATATGTGAGGGAGCAGGCTGGTGTTGTACTTTGTACTGGTTGAACTCGATGCACGTATGTCCTTTTTCAACCAAAATAACTATGTAACTATGTAACTATGGTAGGACATTAGACTATGGTAGGTATTAGATTGTGAGCTCTTCTGAGGACAGTCAAATGCAAGAGAGAAAGAGGAAAGGGGAAAGAGGAAGGAAGGACAAGAGAGAGAGAGAGAGCACAAGATGGGAGATTAAAACAGAGAGGGAACAAAATGAGGAAGAGATGAACTAAAAAGGAAAGCAATAGAGAGCAAGCGAGATAATGTGATGAGAAGGGAAGGGTCCGTTACACATGTGGACTAGTGTCAGAATGGGCAATAAATCAGGCAGCTGGACATAGGCTGAGAAACATTCAGCAGTAACTGGCAATCATATTATCTTCCGTATACTGAAGCTACCTAATCTAACGGCGGTACAAGTCAGTGTTAAAGATCTTATCTATTTCGTAATTACCCCTTTGGAGCTTTTGATCTTGTACCGCTGGCAGCCTGGCTCCTTAGCAGGACTGGGAGCTGCAGCCAGGCAAAATGATGTGCGTTGCCTGGCTGGCTGTGTCCGTTGTTGCTTCTCGCTGCCTCTCAGTCATCAAAGCCTGGCCATCAGTCTTCGAAAAGGTTCCCCATTGCCACCACATGAGTCATGTCACATGACACCCACCCACCACCAGCCAGTGTATAGCAGTTCAGGCAAAGCCACTCCCCCAAGCCACCCTATTGGACTCCCGGAGGATGTAAGGGCTGCGATTGGCTGCTGACAGGGCGCACACAATAAAGCTTTGTCACCAGCTGTGCTGCTGGGTAATGCAGCCACGGGAGAGCGGAGCAGCAGTTTTATTTTCAGCCAGGTGCGAGAGAGCCTCTCTGCCCGTCCAGCCTCCGCACGGCCGCCTGCTACTAGCGCTAGCCAATACATGCTGAATGCAGGGAGGACTCTGGGGTGAATGCAAGCTGCCGCGGGCGGCAAGACTATACAGACACTATTCATTTACTCTCTGCCCTTCAGTTTGCAAACACTTCACTGATCCTCAGCCGCCCCCAAAAAGGCATAATTTCTGTCGCCCTAGTCCTTGGCCTAGGCTGGCCTTGCCAGAAATCCGGCCCTGCCAGCCTCAGGGTGCAGTGCAGGAGGGGGCACACGGCGGGGCCGAGACAGAGGTGAGAGAGGCTCCAGTCTCAGAGCGTAGTGTAGGAGGGGGCGGAGGGCCGAGCCGAGGTAGAGGCAAGAAGGGCTCCAGCCTCAGGACGCAGCGTAGGAGGGGGCGCACAACTCACTCAACTATCATTCCCACATTGGCCTCAATTCACTAAGCTTTATCAAACATTTTATCAAACGTTTGATAATTACCTCATGGGTAAAATCCAATTTTGAATTCACTAAGGTGTTATAGATTTATCGACTGTTTTATTGATAAAATGTTCAATCAATCTATAACACCTTAGTTAATTCAAAATGAGATTTTACTCATGAGGTAAATTATCAAACGTTTGATAAAGTGTTTGACAAAGCTTAGTGGATTGAGGCCATTGTGTTTGAAGCAGAGAGAAATAAGAAAAGGGGATACATGGCAGTGCTGGGCCGAAATTGCGCATTAGCGCAATTACGCATCGTAATTCACTTCAAATGCACCGTAAGCGTTACGTGTAAGGTTACGGTATTACGCGTAATTAATTACGCGTAGACCGTAGGTTACGTTATTACGCGTAACAAATTACGCGTAAGACACTAAACTCCCATTGAAATTACACAGTCTGCCGTAATCGTGTAATATTACGCTCCCGTATAATGTAAAAAAGCCACCGACTTTAAGGGTTAATAGCAAAGCCCCCTTAATTGCTAAGAGCCTCAAATTTGGAGAATATATTAAGGAGATCAGAAGGAATTAGAGGAACAATTTTTTTTTCAAAAAGACCTTATAGTTTTTGAGAAAATCGATGTTAAAGTTTCGTAATCGAAACTTAATCGCGTAATATTACGCTCCCGTATAATGTAAAAAAGCCACCAACTTTAAGGGTTAATAGCAAAGCCCCCTTAATTGCTAAGAGCCTCAAATTTGGAGAATATATTAAGGAGATCAGAAGGAATAAGAGGAACAATTTTTTTTTTCAAAAAGACCTTATAGTTTTTGAGAAAATCGATGTTAAAGTTTCAAAGGAAAAATATATACATTTAAAAACCCGCCGACTTTAACGGTTAATAGCAAAGCCTGCTTAAAATTTAGGAACACCAAATTCACAGGGTATATTAAGGGGATCAGTGGGAATAAGAGGAAATTTTTTTTTTCAAAAAGACCTTATAGTTTTTGAGAAAATCGATTTTTAAGTTTCAAGGGCAAAAATGTCTTTTAAATGCGGAAAATGTCAGTTTTTTTTGCACAGGTAACAATAGTGTTTTATTTTCATAGATTCCCCCAAGTGGGAAGAGTTTTACTTACTTCGTTCTGAGTGTGGGAAATATTAAAAAAAACAAAGTGGGGTCCCCCCTCCCAGACCTCTTTAACCCCTTGTCCCCCATGCAGGCTGGGATAGCCAGAATGCGGAGCACCGGCCGCGTGGGGCTCCGCACCCTGACTATACCAGCCCGCATGGTTCATGGATTGGGGGTCTCGGAAGGGGAGGGGCAGCCAAGCTTTCCCCTCCCCCTCCGAGCCCTTGTCCAATCCAAGGACAAGGGGCTCTTCTCCACCTCCGATGGGCGGTGGAGGTGGAGGCCGCAATTTCCTGGGGGGGGGGGGGTTTCATGGTGGCATCTGGGAGTCCCCTTTAAAAAGGGGTCCCCCAGATGCCCACCCCCCCTCCCAGGAGAAATGAGTATAGAGGTACTTGTACCCCTTACCCATTTCCTTTAAGAGTTAAAAGTAAATAAACACACAAACACATAGAAAAAGTATTTTAATTGAACAAAAAACATAACCACGAAAAAAGTCCTTTAATATTCTTAATTAACCATTAATACTTACCTGTCCCTTTAAAAGCCAGTTCCCACGCAATATCCTCGGAAATATACTAATCAGTTACAATGTAACAAAGTTGTTACAATGTAACAACTTTGTTACTTTGTAACTCCACCGCACCCGACGTCACTCGCCGCTCACCCGCCGGCCGCCGCATACACGCTAAGTCCCCGCCGGCTCCCGACGTCCACTCCGCCCACACCTGTCACCCATATACATGCTGGCACCCATGGGTGCCAGCATGTATATAGGTGACATGTGGGAGAGGCGGGGAGGGCAGCGGAGCCGGCGGGACTTAGCGTCCTTCACCCAACAGAGCTCTGAGCTATATAGCTCAGAGCTCTCTAAAGCATCTTTGTATTTGGGCTCCAAGGAGCCCCATTGGTCCTTAGCAGACCAATGGGGTTCCTTCTGATTTAAAGGAACCCCATTGGTCTGCTAAGGACCAATGGGGCTCCTTGGAGCCCAAATACAAAGATGCTTTAGAGAGCTCTGAGCTATATAGCTCAGAGCTCTGTCGGGTGAAGGACGCTAAGTCCCGCCGGCTCCGCTGCCCTCCCCGCCTCTCCCACATGTCACCTATATACATGCTGGCACCCATGGGTGCCAGCATGTATATGGGTGACAGGTGTGGGCGGAGTGGACGGTGGGAGCCGGCGGGGACTTAGCGTGTATGCGGCGGCCGGCGGGTGAGCGGCGAGTGACGTCGGGTGCGGTGGAGTTACAAAGTAGCAAAGTTGTTACATTGTAACAACTTTGTTACATTGTAACTGATTAGTATATTTCCGAGGATATTGCGTGGGAACTGGCTTTTAAAGGGACAGGTAAGTATTAATGGTTAATTAAGAATATTAAAGGACTTTTTTCGTGGTTATGTTTTTTGTTCAATTAAAATACTTTTTCTATGTGTTTGTGTGTTTATTTACTTTTAACTCTTAAAGGAAATGGGTAAGGGGTACAAGTACCTCTATACTCATTTCTCCTGGGAGGGGGGGTGGGCATCTGGGGGACCCCTTTTTAAAGGGGACTCCCAGATGCCACCATGACCCCCCCCCCCCCCCAGGAAATCGCGGCCTCCACCTCCACGGCCCATCGGAGGTGGAGAAGAGCCCCTTGTCCTTGGATTGGACAAGGGCTCGGAGGGGGAGGGGAAAGCTTGGCTGCCCCTCCCCTTCCGAGACCCCCCAATCCATGGACCATGCGGGCTGGTATAGTCAGGGTGCGGAGCCCCACGCGGCCGGTGCTCCGCATTCTGGCTATCCCAGCCTGCATGGGGGACAAGGGGTTAAAGAGGTCTGGGAGGGGGGACCCCACGTCGTTTTTTTTTAATATTTCCCACACTCAGAACGAAGTAAGTAAAACTCTTCCCACTTGGGGGAATCTATGAAAATAAAACACTATTGTTACCTGTGCAAAAAAAACTGACATTTTCCGCATTTAAAAGACATTTTTGCCCTTGAAACTTAAAAATCGATTTTCTCAAAAACTATAAGGTCTTTTTGAAAAAAACATTTTCCTCTTATTCCCACTGATCCCCTTAATATACCCTGTGAATTTGGTGTTCCTAAATTTTAAGCAGGCTTTGCTATTTACCGTTAAAGTCGGCGGGTTTTAAAATGTATATATTTTTCCTTTGAAACTTTAACATCGATTTTCTCAAAAACTAAAAGGTCTTTTTGAAAAAAAATTTTTTCCTCTTATTCCTTCTGATCTCCTTAATATATTCTCCAAATTTGAGGCTCTTAGCAATTAAGGGGGCTTTGCTATTAACCCTTAAAGTCGGCGGCTACCTAACATTGATCCATGCGTCAACTTTTCCGCTTGGCAGCATGACCGCATTAATTGCTAGTAGGAATTTACGCGTAAGCCAATAACGTAACAACCTGAATTACGGTATTCTTACGCGTAATTGCATAAGGGCTATGCGTAATTACAGACATGTACCGTAAATGAATGTCTACGCTGTAAGCGTAATTCCGTAATGCGTAATAGCGTAAAATTAATGATCCGTAAGCGTAGTTTTTTCCATTACGCCCAGCACTGATACATGGCAGTGACTGCAAGCCAGATAACTAGAGATTAAGAGGTTGGGGGCCCTGAGGCTGCAGGGCACCTCTTAGTCTAATAACAACCAGTGTGTGACGGCTGGGGTGGAGGGGTGGGGCACTTTGGTTTCTCAGCCTTGGGTGCTGGTGGACCTTGTCCCGGGTGTGATAGGCATTGCCTGAATAGGCTACATTGATGATTGCAATCGCTCCTATTTTTACTGCCTGAAGAAGCAGGGTCACGCCTGTGAAATGCGTTGCACAATAACCGGGAGTGTGTAAATAAAAATTTCTGTGACTGTTCAGATCAACAGTTCTGTGTGTCTGCTTGGAGGAGGTAAGTTCACCACTACCTTCTCTATACATACATATTTTTAAGACTGTTAGTCCTTTTTATTCTGTTGTCGCCTCTGTTTGTTCTTCTGCAATATCTGAGTCCACCCCTGGTGTAACCCCTTTTTTTCCTAATCTACGGAGAGCGACTTCTTAATCCTGAGTGGGGGCAAATCTAATCTCCCCACCTGCTTTTAGGCCTCTTTTCCACGAACTGTTCACAGGAAATGAAATGCCTCTCAAACTCTCACAACTGCTTGCTGCTGCCTGGTAACTGCTCACTGCAGCCTGGTAACTGCTTGCTGCTGCCTGGTAACTGCTCACTGCTGCCTGGCAACTGCTTGCTGAGCACACAGCTCAACAGTTCGTGGAAAAGAGGCCTAACAGTGGTTACCTTTGTGGTGACCCAGGTTTGTGAGTATTCATTGATTGCTCTCCCTATTCATCTTTTGCTAGTACTTACTACAATATATTGGCTCTCTGTGGCCTCTTTTTGTGTTATAATCTGCATCAGTTTAACCTTTCACCAGGACACTGATTAATAGTTTCATCATTATTAGAGGACACAGACAATGCTTAAAGAAAACCTGTACTGAAAATAAAAGTCAAAATAAGCATACACAAGTCATACTTACCTTCCATGTAGTCTACTCCTCAGTGTCTTTCTCCTGTCCCGCGTCCTATTTGTTCACTATGATCAAGGGAATTTTCCGTCCTCCATTTTGAAAATATCCATTACCCATAACAGCTTTCTGGTCAGCACACAGTTAAACTGTAACATCGCCTACTTGAGCCATAGGAAAACATGGACATTACCTGGTACATCCGTTTTCCTCTTAGCTATAACTGACAGCAACTGATATTTTACTGACAGCAACTGATATATTTCTGATCTGACAAAATATTCTCAGAACTGGAAGGGATTATTGTCAGAAGAAAATGGTGAGCTTCTGAGAGGAACTGATGGCAAGGTAACTCTGTAATGTTCATTTGAAGTTACCTCATGTGTTTATTTTAAATATTTTTACTCAGTACAGGTTCTCTTTAACCACTTCAGGACGAGAGCAATTTTCACATATCAGCACTGCTCCCATTCATTCGCCAATAACTTTATTACTCCTTATCACAGCTAAATGATCTATATATTGTTTTTTTCAGGACAAATAAGGCTTTTAGTGTGTGAAAATTTTGTTTGGTAAATATCATATTTTCTATGAATTTAAAGCAAAATTAAGGTAAAATTTAAATTAAAATCAATTGAAAAAAACAAAACAAAACACTATTTCTCCATTTACATCCATTATAGCTTTACAATAAACAGTGCTAACTATAAGTTAAACCCACAAATTGTATTTGCTAATCCATCCTGGTTATTACAGCATTTACATTATGTTCCTAGCACAATGTATGGTGACAAAATTGTATTTGGAAATAAAGGTGCCTTTTTCTATTGAGTGTTTTTTGCTTTCTCATTGCAAAAATAAAAGTAATATACCCTCATGGCATACATATTTAAAATATATGCAAAAATGTAATTGCTTTAGATTCAGTTAGAGACTAAAAAGAATACACAAGACATGGGCCTCAACCCTAAAACTCTCTAAACACTATTCTACAACCTATCACGGTCAGGGCCGGATTTGTACTTTCCAGCGCCCTAGGCCGGCTGTCACCAACCTCCCCCCCCCCCCCCCGTTCTGTCCAACTCTGACTAGTTTGATCGCCCCCCCTGTGTTTTGCTGCTTTGCCCCGTTCAACAAAGAAGCAGTGCATACTCTGTCCACTCCATGTAATTTTGCGCTCCTGTCTGCATGCACAGCAGGCGATAGTGTTCTGGGCTTGCATACTTCACATGCACACAGGAGCGCAAAATCACAAGGAGCCCCAGTGGACAGCGCTGCTTCTTTGTCCTCTGTACGACTAGCTGCAGTCAGAGCCACAAACGGGACAGAGCAGTGCAATGGAGAGAAGCCCATCCAAAACAGAGACCAGGTAAGTAGAAGGTTCTGACACTACACACACTGGCATAGATGTAGTGTAATGCTAGGTACACATGATGCAATTTTCTGACAGATTTACTGTCAGGTCGATTATTTCCATCTTGTCTGATCTAATTTCAATTTTTCGATCAATTTGCTGTTCACTTCTATGAAAAAACATTCAGAAAATTGATTGGAAAGCATATCGGACATGTTGGAAATAGTGGATGGGACAGTAAATCTGTCAGAAAATTGCATTGTGTGTACCCAGCATAAGCTCAGGTGTACTTTACACAGTGACAATTTAGCACTTAAAGGGAACCTTAACTGAACGGGGGGTAAAGAGTTTGACTTACCTGGGGCTATTACCAGCCCCCTGCAGCAGTCCTGTGCCCTCGGCGCCGCTCTGGAATCCTCTGGTCCCCCGCTGTCACTTAGTTTCGTTTTTGACGACTCACCAGTCGTCGGCCGCCATGTGTATTATTGGACGCATTCACCAATGCAGTTAGCGCTATTGCGGACCGCAACGCGTACAAAAATACGCGTTGCCGCATTACGCACACGTAGATATGCGGCGTATTTTTGTACGCGTTGCGGTCCGCAATAGCGCTAATTGCATTGGTGAATGCGTCCAATAATACGCATGGCGGCCGGCGACTGGTGAGTCGTCAAAAACGAAACTAAGTGACAGCGGGGGACCAGAGGATTCCAGAGCGGCGCCGAGGGCACAGGACTGCTGCAGGGGGCTGGTAATAGCCCCAGGTAAGTAAAACTCTTTACCCCCAGTTCAGTTAAGGTTCCCTTTAAGACAGATCTTAAAATCAGTCAGCAGGAAGTTTTGTAACAGAATAACACTTTTTATTGGCTAACCAAAAGAAAAACAGTGAGAGCCGTCTTCAGACTTTGTTACTGTGTACAAGATGTTAGGCACACAGCTATATATACAGTCAGCAGGAGATCCATTGATTGTTTTGTAAATGTAAATAAATGTAACAGTTGTCATTCTGTTTCAAAACATCCTGCTTTCACTGATGGTCAACACAGTACTTTGCTGGCAAAAAATGCCAGGAAAGAGTTAAACTGCAGGACAAAGAATGTTGTTTTCATTCTCTAGGAGGAAAAAAAAAGCCATAAATTTGACAGGTCTGAGGTCTTTAACAGCACTGACCTACTAGTAATAAACTAACATCAGTCAGGGAGGGGGAGAGCTGCTAATTCCTGCCCGCGAATGCGTGCTGCTGCTGCTGCATGAAAAAAAAAAACTAATCGGAACTCAAGAGTTCTGCTACTTGAGCCCATATATTTTTCTTCTCACAGCAGATTGTTTGTCCCCTCTCATCATACAGGTAACAGCAGATGCTGACTGCCATAACACACACTTTGCACAAGTAAGAGAGATGCAGGGATCTCTGGAATTCAGGCAGACCAGAGCAAAGCAGGAGAGGTGATTTACTTTGACATGTGACCTCTTAACTCTTCAAGTCCTGCGCCCTGCTGATTTTTATCGCCCTAGGCCTTGGCCTCTGTGACCTTCCCAGAAATCCGGCCCTGACCACGGTTAAAATGTTACCACATATGTCTCTTGTAGTTTTTCTAAGACTTTTCCAAGTTTGATCATCATTTTGAAAATTACTTTTTATGTTGGATTGAGTTTGTCCCTACCCATTTTTTATGTGACGTGCGCCCACACACTAAAATGTATTCTACAACTCGCCACAATTAAAATCATACCACATGTGTCTCATTTAGTAACAAACTGGTAGTGCCCTCTCCACAACTAGACTGGATGTATATATCCATCCAGATAGGCTTAAATTAAAGTGCACCCAAACTGAGAGGGATATGCATGTTTCCTTTTAAAAAATACCAGTTGCCTGGCAGTCCTGCTGATCTCTTGGGCTGCAGTAGTGTCTAAATCACACACCTGAAACAAGCATGCAGCTAATCCAGTCTGAATTCAGTCAGAGCACCTGATCTGCATGCTTGTTGAGGGGCTGTGGCTAAAAGTATTAGGGCCCGTTTCCACAAGAGCGAATCTGTATGCGTTTTCTGCATGCAGATTCGCATAACTAATGTAAATCAATGGGCCTGTTTCCACTTGTCAGAATAAATCTGCACAGCAGAGCCATTAGAATTCGCACACCGCAAGGCTAGTGTGCGATTCGCCTGTAATGTATTTAATAGGAAATTCGCATGTGTTTTCGCTATGCGAATTTTCCATGCGAATTCGCGTACGTTTTCGCCTAAAATCAATGTAAAAGCACACAGGCACTGACATGGTTAAATTTGCATACTTACAAACAGATGCAAATTTTTTACGCATTTTAGCGTTAAAATTCGCATACAAAGGCGCCATCCACTTACAATACAGTGGGCGGCGATGCATGAAGTGACGTCAGTGGAGCGCATGCTGGAACGCGGAAAAGGTGAGTCCTCCCCGCCAGTGCCTCTTACTACTGGGCATCGGCTGCTTCCTATTACAGCTGGAGGGGAGCGCAGATCGGGGGACCCAGGCGAGGGAGGGGGGGGTCCGACCCCCCTCCCCACCGCTAGGCCCAATACCCCCATCCTGCCCGCTACCCCTCCGGCTCAGGGGCCCCCCACCGGCCCTGTACAGAGGCATGCACTCTTTTAACAATATTTTATAAAAGAACAAAGGGGTTAACAGGATAACATATAATCAAAGTTAAGAACAACATAAAATGGGGGGCAAGGGTGGGCTTACTTCCCCAGGAAAAGCACAACTATTGTAAAGTCAAAAGAAGAAAAACTTTTATTCTTTCTCCAACAATATGCAACGCGTTTCACGGTCTCAAGCCCGCTTCCTCAGGCAAAAATCCAAAAATGAGTAACTCAGAAGTTGTGTGTAAATGTACAGCGACCTCTCTAATTTACTAAATCTTATGTTAAAAAAGTAGTGGCCTGCCACAGGACTAGGCCCCACCTGGCTCTGGGCCCCATAGCACACATAAGAAAGGCTTACCCTCAGTTCAACCGCCTGAATCACAACCACCAGGGAGTGGGCCCCATAGCAGCTGCTCTGGCTGCTGTACGCCACTGCCACCCCTTCAGAACACCTCACTTTCCTTTATGGAACCTCTGTGATTGGCTGAAAGAATGCTTTACAGCAGGTTTAAGCTTAAAGGAGTTATCAGCCAAATATGAAGAAATGAGCTTTATTCACCTGGGGCTTTCTCCAGCCCCTTGCAGCCTACTGTCCCACGCTGACCGCTCTGCTCTTCGCCGCAATCCCGGGCTCCGCGCACGGTGCAGAGGGCGACTGCTGTGCTCCCCGCCGCTGTCCCAGTCTCCCAGCACGGTGCAGAGGCGCGAGCTGGCGCTGTCAATCTTCGCCACGTGGTCCGCGGCGCACTGCGCAGGCGCAGAACCACTGCGCCTGCGTAGTGCGCAGTGGACCACATGGCGATGATTGACAGTGGCGGCTCGCGCAGGCACAGTAAGGCTGACTCTGCACCTTGCTGGGAGACCGGGACAACTTATGGGCAGCAGGGTCGGTTCTCTCATGAAGCAAGGTGAGACATTTGCATCAGGCGCAGAGATTACAGGGGCAGCATGTTTGTACTGTGTTTACACTAACAGCATGCAGTCAGACTAGGAGGAGAAGCGAGAGGAGAGTGAGGTGAAGAGGTCATCATTGGGCAAAAGCAGCTTGTTGTGCTGTGTGAGGAGTCTGACAGTGAGTGAGGAGGGGGGAGGCAGGAGAGCATAATTTGGGAAAAGCAGCTTGTGCTGTGTGAGGAGTCTGACAGTGAGTGAGGAGGGGGGAGGCAGGAGAGCATAATTTGGGAAAATCAGCTTATTGTGCTGTGTGAGGAGTCTGACAGTGAGGGAGGAGGGGAGGCAGGAGAGCATCATTTGGGAAAAGCAGCTTATTGTGCTGTGTGAGGAGTCTGACAGTGAGGGAGGAGGGGGGAGGCAGGAGAGTGGCAGTTTTTCATTTGACTGAAGGGAGGAGGTGGCACTGCTGTCCTGACTGAGGAGGAATGGAGTGGATGAGGGTGAACAGTTTGCATGTCACAGACACACAGCCAGCCAGTGTGCTATTGTGTTGAGCTGTTTTTGCCCCAAGGCCCCACTGTAGCTAGAACCGTCCCTGGTGAGCCGTTATGAGGCAGCAGCAAGCAATTATCAGTCAGCAGTGAGCAGTTGCCAGGCAGCAGTGAGTAGTTACCAGGCAGCAGTGAGCAATTGCCAGGCAGCAGTGAGCAGTTACCAGGCAGCAGTGAGCAGTTGCCAGGCAGCAGTGAGCAGTTACCAGGGAGCAGTGAGCAGTTGTTAGAGTTTGAGAGGCATTTCACTGCCTATCAACACTCCATGGAAAAGACGTCTGAATTTCCCGGTGGTTTTGCATGTTTGTGAAATCGTTTGTGAACACCTGTGTAACGTTAATTTCACTAATTATATTTGGAGTGATGGTTACAAAATACTGGTGGTGGAATGGGATAGTTTATAAAGTCAGGGTAGGAACATACTAGGCAGAAACGCTAGCGTTACAATGTAAGTCAATACGCCGTATGAAAAAATGCATTTGTTTGTGTTCTGCAATGCGCTTTTTTTAACCACTTAAGCCCGAAGGGTTGTTTATGTTTTGCATCTGAGCAACTTTCACCTCCCATTCATTCACCAATAACTTTATCACTACTCATCACAATGAATTGGTCTATATCTTCTTTTTTCCGCCACCAATTAAGCTTTTTTTGGGTGATACATTTTGCTAAGAATTATTTTATTCTAAATCCATTTTAACAGGAATATTAAGAAAGAAATGGAAAAAAAATCATTATTTCTCAGTTTTTGGCAATTATAGTTTAAAATGAATACATGCTACCATAATTAAAACCCATGTATTGTATTTGCTCATTTGTCCCGCTTATTACACGATTTAAATTATGTCCCTATCACAATGTATGGCGCCAATATTTTATTTGGAAAGAAAGGTGCATTTTTTTCAATTTGCAGCCATCATTATTTACAAGCCTATAATTTAAAAAATTATGTTAATATACTCCTTTGACATGCATATTTAAAAAGTTCCGACCTTTAACTAACTATTTATGTTTTTGTTTTTTTTTTAATTGTAATTTTTTTCTTGTATTAAAAATTGTGTGTGGGTAATTTTGAGTGTGGGAAGTAAACAGCTAATTTTAAATGTAAAATAATGTATTTATTTATTAAAAAATGGATGTGTGCATTTTTACTATTTGGCCACAAGATGGTCACAGTGAAAAAGTCCTGGAAGCGTGATCGTCCGCTTCCAGGAAGAAGAATGAAGACGGGGAACTTTTTGAAACTCAGAAAAACCGAAGCGTCTGATGAGACGCTGTTGGCTTTTCTGTGGGGGGCTTCGATCAATGAAAGTAATGTATAATCCCTTTCATTGATCGCTGGGCTAACGGCCGGCAGCGGGAGCGCGCACGGGAGCCCCCGCGGGAGCGTGCATGGCCCAGCTGGACGAGAATGTTCATCTAGTTGGGCTTAAAGGGATACTGTAGGGGGGTCGGGGGAAAATGAGCTGAACTTACCCGGGGCTTCTAATGTTCCCCCGCAGACATCCTGTGCCCACGCAGCCACTCTCCGATGCTCCGGCCCGCCTCCGGTTCACTTCTGGAATTTCTGACTTTAAAGTCAGAAAACCACTGTGCCTGCGTTGCCGTGTCCTCGATCCCGCTGATGTCATCAAGAGCGCACAGCGCAGGCCCAGTATGGTCTGTGTCTGCGCAGTACACTCCTGGTGACATCAGCGGGAGCGAGGACACGGCAACGCAGGCGCAGTGGTTTTCTGACTTTAAAGTCAGAAATTCCAGAAGTGAACCGGAGGCGGGGCCGGGGCATTGGGGAGTGGCTGCGCCAACACAGGATGTCTGCGGGGGACCATTAGAAGCCCCGGGTAAGTTCAGCTCATTTTCCCCCGACCCCCCTACAGTATCCCTTTAAGTGGTTAAAAAAGCTTAACCTGCTGCATATTTTTTCAAGGCATCTAAAACACACATAATGTATGACAATGGTGACGCAGAGGTATAGCCTTTTATTGCGTTTAATATGCATTTTTTTTTAAACCAACAAGTTTCATGATGTATTTCCACTTCTTGTTGACTTCCCAGTGATGAGCATAAAACGCACATACAAAATGCATACAAAACGCAACGATTCATATGTGCGAAACGCAAACACATTAAAACGGAAGCAAAACGCATGTGCAAAATGCAAACGCACTCAAAACGCACAAATGCATATGCAGCAAAACGCAACCTTTCACGCAACGCCTAGAGCGTTCCCAGCCTCAGGTATGATGATGATGAATGAGATAGAAGGGAATAAGACCTATGGCACAGGAGGTGAGGGGAGGGGAATATAGAGAGGAGGGTGTTTAGGGCGGAGACTGAGGGTAGGAACACACTAGGCAGAAATGCTAGCGTTGCAAAAAACACAGCAAAAATACACGACAAGTCAATGGCTGCATGGAAAAAACCTTATGTTTGCGTTCTGCAATGTGCAATATTAAAACCGCAGGACTTGCTGCCTATTTTTCCAAAACGCAGGGTGACGCAGAGGTCTTGCGTTTTAGTGCGTTTTTAGTGCTTTTTTTATGCATTTGAAAAAAAAAAAAAAGTTTAACCCTCCCGGCGGTTAATTAATTCTGTTAAATAGGCAGAAATACATTTTTATTTATTTATTTTTGTTACATGAAACAACACTAGAGGGCGCATGTGTCCCTCTAGTGCGATCGTTGCCGGCATCAATAGCAAACAGGGGAACACGTATATAACATGTTCCCCTGTTTGGCTTTTCCTGTCGCCATGGCGACAATCGGAATGACGTCATGGACGACAGCCGACATCCTGACGTCAGACGCCTCTGATCCAGCCCTTAGCGCTGCCCGGAAGTCATTGGTCTGGGCAGCGCAGGGCTCTGGCGGGGGGGGGGGGCCTTCTTCCGCCGCTGCGTGCGGGCGATTGCCGTGCAGCGCAGGCGATCAAGCTGTAGGCGCGGCTAGCAAAATGCTTTAAATGGGGCAAATCGCCCCACCAGGGGCTGAGATATCATCCGTGGCAGCTTACTGCTAAGAAGGTTAATGAGGTATTTCTGCTTCCTGTTGACTTTCTAGCGATTAGCATAAAACACATACAAAACGCCTATGCAATTTTTATATGCGAACCGCAAACGCATAAAAACACATAGAAAATGCAAGAACAACGCATGTGCAGAACGAAAACATAAAACGTAAAAGCACTGAAATGCATATGCAGCAAAACGCTACCTTTCACGCACAGCCTAGTGTGTTCCCTCCCTGAAGGTAGAGAGAAGCAGTGAAGCTCTGTGAGCAACTCGAGTCACACAAGCCCAGTCACAGAATGACGTTTTTAAACCAGTTTTTCTTAGTTCATCATGTAACACAGGACTGTCTAGTCTAGTGTGACTGTACTGCAGCCGGCATACAGCTGATTGCATTGTGGAAAAAACATTATAAGAGAGGGACTATATCTAACATAGGTAAGGCTTATTATTATTATTATTATTATTATTATTGTTATTGTTATTATTTTATTTAAGTAGTACTTGCACATTTGTCTCATCAATTTCTGTCCTTCATAGTAAGACTGGCATCCCAGTGGTCAGTTGCGTAAGGGCCCGTTTCCACTGTTGCGACGCGATTTCGCCGGCATCCCGACGCTTGTAAAAACGCATGCGGATGCGTTTCCGCATGCGTTTTTACCCGCGATTTCGCGTGCGATTTCGCATGGCACGGTGCCATGCGAAATTAACCATGACTCTGCCAGGGCAAAATAACATTGAAAAAGGTGCGAAATCGCACGCGAATCACGGGTAAAAACGCATGTAAAAAACGCACGCGTTTTTCCTATTAAATACATTAGCGGCGATTCGCATGGATTCCCGAAGCAGGTAAATTCTGTGGGTCCCGTCGTGCAGATTTGGCCCGCCGCCAAATCGCTCCCGCACGCCGCACATATGGAAACAGCCCCGGCCACTTCAATGTACCAAGCGAATCCGCATGTCGGCGCCGCATGCGGATTCGCTATGGTGGAAACGAGCCCTGACGCATAACGTGTTATGAGTGTGAACTGGACGGACAGGTGAAACTCAAAAATGAGAATATCGTGCAAAAGTCCATTTATTTCAGTCATTCAACTTAAAAGGTGAAACTAATATATGAAATAGACTCATTACATGCCAAGCGAGATATTTCCAGCCTTTGTTTGTTATGTTGATGGTTATGGCTTACAGCTTATGGGAACCCCAAATCAAAATCTCAGCCCATTAGAATGATGTGAAAAGGTTCAATATTCTCAGCCTCTAATCAGCGAATTCATCCAAAACACCTGCAAAGGGTTCCGATTTCCTATATTAGTTTCACATTTTAGGAGGAATCACTGAAATGAATGGACTTTTTCACCACATTCTAATTTTTCGAGCTTCAGATGGAACGCAAACCCAGAGAAATCATACAAACTCCAGGCAGATAGTGTACATTAAGCCTGGGGTTCCAGGGGTTCATGCTGCCCAAAGTAGGGGAAGAAAGTACACAGTGTCCCATATGCAATTACCTAAATTTTCTCCTAAGTGATATTTTTTACAACTAGTTGTCACAAAATGTCTTTTAAGCCTCTAACACGCAAGAAAATAGTCAAAATAAATTTGATAGTACTTTTTCACCAACTTTTGGGTACTTTTTCAATTGTAAAATGCTAAAAATTTAGTTTAAAGAGAAGATGAAAATTATCTCCTAGGAGAAAAAGTTAATTGCATATGGGCCAAAGTGTCCAGGAATTTATACACATGACCGATGTAATGGAATAGTGGACCTAAACCTGCTTTCCCGGGATCTCTGGTGAGTGAGTGACAGAAGCACGTACGATAACGATCGTTTGAAAACGAACGATAACGACAATCGGACCGATAATCGTGCATTCCAAATTTTCCAACGATCGTTTTTTTGGACGATAACGACCGTTATCGTTCAATACGACCGATCCAACCCGGCGGATTTTTTCGAAAGATAATCGTTCAATCGTTACAGTGTGTACAAAGATCGTCCGATAATGATTATCTGTGGAGTAGTACGCATGTTCTTATTGCCTGTCATAACGTCACTTCCGTTTGCGCACGCATTTTTTATCGTTCGTCGTTCAGTACTTTATAGTTATATCGTTCACGTGTGTACACAATCGTTCATTACGAACGATCTTTTCGGACTAATTTGAATATCGTGTAAACGTCACGAATCGTTCGTAACGAACGATCTTTATCGGACGTGTATACGAACCTTTACAGTATGTCCCTGATCGGATCTCTTGCTTTTAGGGGGCTATTCACAATTGTCCGTGAAGAAATAAAAAGTGTCCATTTTCCACATGCGCGATTCTGCGTTTGTGAATTTTCTATTATTTTTTTTAAAACAACCTTCCTGTGCGTCTTTGGCTATTTCTTTATACATATGTATGCGAAAGTTCACGCGGCAATTTTTTTTGTTTGTTTTAGTGAATACCAAGTAAGTTAATTTACATTTGCATTCCACCTGACTTGCCTTGAAACATGAATCACACATTGTACGTAAAAAAGAAATCAAAAAAGCCTTGCTGTCGGAATTTTAAATGCAGAAAATTTACGAGCAAAAATCTGCACAAAATGGAGAATGCAATACGATATCATTTAGTTATAGAACGCCTGAGATTTTGTTAATTGCACACGATTTTTAATAAGTGGGAATGCCACGGGGAATCACCACTCAGAATAAAAAGATGTAAATTATAATTTTTTTTCTTTTTACAGATCTTTTTCTTTTCCGGTATTACATATGCAATAAGGGCTGGAACCCACAAGAGCGTTTTTTTTTGAGCATTTTGGCAGCGCTGCGATACGCTAGCGTTTTGCCAAAACGCTCAGCTGATGTTAATGGATGGGGCAACTTCCACAGGAGCATTTGCGTTTCCCAGAAACGCAAACGCAGGACCTGCAGCATTTTGGGAGCGTTAGCGCTTCAATGTAAAGTATTGAAACGCTAGCGAAAACGCTCAGCAAAGCCTAAACTGAGCGGTTTTGCTAGCGTTTTGCGGTTCAGCACACTGTAACAAAATTAAAAATAATTCACAGGATCAATCAGGATAAAAACGCGAAACGCAAAACGCTACACAACCGCTGAGCAAAAAAATACACTGTTGCAAAACGCGACCGAAAACGCGCATGAATCCGCTTGCAAACCGCTCAGACAAAACGCTAGCGGTTGCGTTTTGCGTTTGCGGATTTCAGTGGGTTCCAGGCCTAAGGCTGGGTTTGCTGTGGGTGTGCTGCTGAGTGCTGAGTGTCAGATCACAATGAGCACAATTCATAAAGCTTTTTCACCTGTTTTCCTCTGCTTCCACCTGAGGCCTGGAACCCACTATAAATCGCAAATCGCTATCGCAATCACTAGCGTTTTTAATGAGCGTTTTATAAGCGATTTCATGAGCGTTTTCTGATGATTTTGATAGCGATTTTAAAAAGTGTCTGCTTTTGCCAGCGATTGTGTAGCGATTTGCGATTAGCGTTTTTAATTCTGATTTGTCCTTTCAATTAATTTTTTTTACATTTCTTTTTACATTGTGTAGTAATTTAAAAACGCTAGGAAATCGCTTTGTATAGCAATTCATGAGCAATTACACCAGCGTTTATATACTTTACATTGCAGAAATGCTAATGCTAATGCAAAACGCTAACGCTCAAAAATGCTGCATGTCCTCCTGCATTTGAGATTTGGGTAATTGCAATCGCTCCAGTGGAATTTGGCCCATCCATTAACATTAGCTGAGCATTTAGGGAAATCTCTAGCATTTTGCATCGCTCCCTAAACACTCAAAACAATGCATACAGTAGAGCACACAGGCAATGAAAAGTATGCTTCCAAGTCATTACTGAGCATGTGCAAACAGTCCAACGCAGCTAATAACATGTATAACGCACAGCATGCAAGACTTTCTAATAACGCTACACGTTACACACAAACACAACGTGTGCACTGTGAATGTCGCACAGACTTAGTATTGCTGTGCGTTAGTCTGCTTTGAAACATTTTCTAACGTGCGACTTTAACGCCGCGCTTTGAAAGAGGCCTGAGTGATTATTTTGCTTGTAAATGTGCTGAAAGTTTATTTTTATCGCTTAGGTGATAAATAAGTCATGTATGAGAAGTTTTGTGAATAGAGCCCAATCTTGGGATGTCTAATGTAGATCAGAGAGCTACAACGCAGTGTGTCGTGATAACGCATATAATTGAATTGTGATAATAACACATATAATTGCATTGTGATAATAACGCATATAATTGCATTGTGATAATAACGCATATAATTGCATTGTGATATTACCGCATATAATTGCATTGTGATAATAACGCATATAATTGCATTGTGATAATAACGCATATAATTGCATTGTGATAATAACGCATATATTTTCATTGTGATAATAACGCATATAATTGCATTGTGATAACGCATATAATTGCATTGTGTGATAATGCATATAATTGCATTGTGATAACGCATATAATTGCATTGTGATAACGCATATAATTGCATTGTGATAACGCATATAATTGCATTGTGATAATAACGCATTGCTGTATGCATTTTTCTGAGCTTTGTGATAAATTAGGTCCTGATTCATCACAATTTGTGGGCATTGTGATCGGCAGTTGTCTATAAATGCCTGTGTTAAATTTTGGCTATTGGGCGTCCAAGTAATGATTTGGGCGATTGATGCGGCTATTAGGGACGCTCATTCGGATATTGCGGGAACTGAAATTTCCGAATTTCCGATCTGAAATCTGAATTTCCGATCAGAACTCGGAAAACAGATCTCGGAAATCGGATTTCTGCAGAAATACTGTATTACAGCAATTTGGTAATTGAAGGCCAATCACAGAACTCGGAAACATTGAACCAATCAGAGAATGCAAAAAATGACCAAAAAGAACACTACTCGGAAATCTGAACTCGGAAATCAGATTTATGTAGAAATACCGCATTACCACAACTCGGTAATTTTAGCCCAGTTACAGAACTCGGAAGCATTGGACCAATCAGAGAATGCAAAAAATTACCCCAAAAGAACACTACTTGGAAATCGGAAATCCAAACTCGGAAATCGGAAACCGATCGGAAATCCGCAGAAATGGTTATCGGCAATGGCAGAAATAGGAATTTCTGCGGAATCGGAAATTGGCATTTCCGACCATCCTTATACATTTAATGGATAGGGTTGATCAGAACAGGCAAATTTTGATTACGTCAGAACTCTGCGTTCCGCAGACAAAGCCCGAGTTCCGAAGTTCCGTGTTCTGCAAGCATTTTCTATTAAATTATATATATCAAAAAACGGTGAGATAGAGAGAAAGTGGGTATGACCCGGTTGAGCACAAATCACAGATAGTTGATTACTATATCAAAAAAATACTTTATTAATCCAAAGGTATATAACATTAAAACACATAATTAAAAATGTGCCCACCCCGCACCCCCAACAATCCCCCCAGAACCTGGACCCCCACCCCTTCAGCAGGCCCCACTACTGAATCTATATCTCCACTGATAGTGACAATACTGGAGCCAATAGGGCCCCTATGGAGAGTCCAGCCGTCCAGTATGAAACAGTGATTTTGAAGATAAAATTTGTTTAGGCACGTGCATTAACCTCCTTGCCGGTTATCCCGAGCTCAGCTCGGGGTAACCAGCGCAGGAGGATTTCTCAGGCCCCGCTGGGCCGATTTGCATAATTTTTTTTCCTACACGCAGCTAGCACTTTGCTAGCTGCGTGTAGTACGTGATCGCCGCCGCTCGCCGCCGATTCGCCGCTACCCGCCGCGCCGAGCCCCCCCGCCCCAGACCCCTGCGCAGCCTGGCCAATCAGTGCCAGGCAGCGCTGAGGGGCGGATCAGGGTTCCCTGTGACGTCCCGACGTCGATGACGTCAGTGACGTCATCCCGCCCCGTCGCCATGGCGACCGGGGATGCCCTGCAGGAAATCCCGTTCTCAATGGGATTTCCTGAATAGAGTTGGGCCGAACCTCCGATTTTAGGTTCGCGAACCGGGTTCGGGAACTTTCGCGGAACGTTCGGTTCGCGTTAAAGTTCGCGAACCGCAATAGACTTCAATGGGGATGCGAACTTTGAAAAAAAAATAAAATTATGCTGGCCACAAAAGTGATGGAAAAGATGTTTCAAGGAGTCTAACACCTGGAGGGGGGCATGGCGGAGTGGGATAGATGCCAAAAGTCCCGGGGAAAAATCTGGATTTGACGCAAAGCAGCATTTTAAGGGCAGAAATCACATTGAATGCTAAATGACAGGCCTAAAGTGCTTTAAAACATCTTGCATGTGTATACATCAATCAGGTAGTGTAATTAAGGTACTGCTTCACACTGACACACCAAACTCACCGTGTAACGCACCGCAAACAGCTGTTTGTGTAGTGACGGCCGTGCTGGACTGGTGCACACCATGGCGATAGTGCAGGTTTTGGTGGCTTTACAGCCCATATGGTCGCCGGCCTGGCTGATGTAGCTGAATGACAGAACAGTGACTGTCCAGCTGATCAAATTTGGTCTGACCACAATGAAGCAACGACCTTATTATCTTTTGTGTGCCCCCCGAGACACTCATCTAGGCGCCGGTCATTGCTTCATTGTGATACGCAAGCCCCTTCACCACGGCAAGGTAATGATCACGAAGGGGAATGGGCGCATGTACATGCCTTTTCTTTTGTTGTTGCAGCTGCCCGCAGTGCAGCCAGAAAAATTAGGCAGTCATGTACACGCACCCGAAAAATTATTACAGCGGCCGCTGCTAGCAGCGGCCTAAAAAATTCAGCAATCCGCCTGGAGTCCCGGACCCTGTTGGTGGTGGCGGAGAAGGTAGTGAAGCGGCCTGCAGGCAGACATGCTGTGTGGAGGGACTGGGAGCGACTTAGTCTTCTTGGGGCAGGCCAGGCAGCCAGTCACACGGCGTGCAGGCAGAGATGCTGTGTGTGCGGGGACTGACTTAGTCTTGGGGCGGGCAGCAGCCCTCCGGGATCCATGCCTCATTCATTTTGATAAAGGTGAGGTACTTAACACTTTTGTGACTTAGGCGACTTCTCTTCTCTGTGACAATGCCTCCAGCTGCGCTGAAGGTCCTTTCTGAGAGGACGCTTGCGGCAGGGCAGGAGAGAAGTTGGATGGCAAATTGGGACAGCTCTGGCCACAGGTCAAGCCTGCGCACCCAGTAGTTCAAGGGTTCCTCATCGCTGTTCACAGCAGTGTCTACATCCACACTTAAGGCCAGGTAGTCGGCTACCTGCCGGTCGAGGCGTTGGTGGAGGGTGGATCCGGAAGGGCTACGGCGAGGCGTTGGACTAAAGAACGTCCGCATGTCCGACATCACCATGAGATCGCTGGAGCATCCTGTCTTTGACTGCGTGGACACGGGAGGAGGATTAGTGGCAGTGGTACCTTGCTGGCGTTCTGCTGTCACATCACCCTTAAAGGCATTGTAAAGCATAGTTGACAGCTGGTTCTGCATGTGCTGCATCCTTTCCACCTTCCGGTGAGTTGGTAACAGGTCCGCCACTTTGTGCCTGTACCGAGGGTCTAGTAGTGTGGCCACCCAGTACAGCTCATTCCCCTTGAGGTTTTTTATACGGAGGTCCATCAACAGGCAGGACAGCATAAAAGACGACATCTGCACAAAGTCGGATCCAGTACCCTCCATCTCCTCTTGCTCTTCCTCAGTGAACAATACCACGGGAAGGTTGAGCAGCACAAGCCCCCTGCGACGCCTGCTGCAGTGGTTCTCCTGCCGCTGTCCCCTCCTCCTCCTCCTCCTCCCCCAAAGAAACACCTTGCTCATCATCCTCTGAGTCTGACTCGTCTTCTGCACACGACCTCTCTTCTTCCTCCTCCTCCCCCCTCTGTGCTGCCGCAGGTGTTGAGGAAACAGCTGGGTCTGATGAAAATTGGTCCCATGCCTGTTCCTGCCGTAACGGTTCCTGGTCACGCTCATTCGCAGCTTCATCCGCCACTCTACGCACAGCACGCTCCAAGAAGTAAGCATAGGGAATTAAGTCGCTGATGGTGCCCTCACTGCGGCTCACCAGGTTGGTCACCTCCTCAAACGGCCGCATGAGCCTGCATGCAAATGCCCACAGAACTTCCTGGCCTGCTTCAGGACATTCGCTAACCCAGGGTACTTTGCCACAAATCTTTGAACAACTAGATTCATGACATGTGCCATGCAGGGTATGTGTGTCAGCTTCCCCATATGCAAAGCGGCAAGCAGATTGCTGCCGTTGTCGCACACCACGTTGCCTATCTCCAGGTGGTGCGGGGTCAGCCACTCATCCACCTGTTTCTTAAGAGCAGCCAGGAGAGCTGCTCCAGTGTGACTCTCCGCTTTGAGACAAGCCATGTCTAAGATGGCGTGACACCGTCGTACCTGGCATGCAGCATAGGCCCTGCGGAGCTGGGGCTGTGTAGCTGGAGAGGAGAACTGCCACTCAGCCAAGGAGGAGGAGGACAGCGAAGAGCATGTAGCAGGAGGAGAGGAGGTGGCAGGAGGCCTGCCTGCAAGCCGTGGAGGTGTCACAATTTGGTCCGCTGCGCCCTGCTTGCCATGGTTCACCACCAGGTTCACCCAATGGGCTGTGTAGGTAATGTAGCGGCCCTGCCCGTGCTTGGCAGACCAGGCATCCGTGGTCAGGTGTACCCTTGACCCAACGCTCTTCGCAAGAGATGACACCACTTGCCTCTCAACTTCACGGTGCAGTTGGGGTATGGCCTTTCTCGAAAAATAAGTGCGGCCTGGCATCTTCCACTGCGGTGTTCCGATGGCCACAAATTTACGGAAGGCCTCAGAGTCCACCAGCCGGTATGGTAACAGCTGGTGAGCTAACAGTTCCGCCACGCCAGCTGTCAGACGCCGGGCAAGGGGGTGACTGGCCAAATGGGCTTCTTCCGCTCAAACATTTCCTTCACGGACACCTGACTGCTGCTGTGGGCAGAGGAGCAGGAACCGCTCAAGGGCAGAGGCGGAGTGGAGGAGGGTGCCTGTGAAGGTGCAAGGGAGAAAGCGGCATAAGCAGATGATGCACCTGAAGGAGGAAGAGGAGAAGGAGGGTGACTTTTCTTTTGTGTGCTGCTGCTGCTTTTGCTCAGGTGGCCATCCCATTGCTGTTTGTGCCTTTTCTGCAGGTGCCTTCGTAAGGCACTTGTCCCTACGTGAGTATTGGCCTTTCCACGGCTCAATTTTTGTTGGCAGAGCGAACAGATGGCTTTGGTCCGATCTGAGGCACACACATAAAAAAATTTCCACACCGCTGAGCCACCCTGGGATGTGGGCACTATGGGGACCTCAGCAGCTGATGCTGAAGGGCAAGTTGGCTGGCTGTACATAGGTGGCGATACATGGTGCCGGACACTGCTACCAGCTGTTTCTGATGAAGAGCTGCCCCAGCTTCTTTCAGCAACTTCTCTCCTCCTACTACTCTCTGACTCCCCCTCTGAACTGTCCCCCTCTTCATCTCCTCTATTGGGAACATACAGAGGATCCCTATCATCGTCATCATCGTAATCATCCTGCCCAGCTTCGCTTGCCTCAGAAAAATCCAAACGTGTAGGTCCTTCATCCTCCTTACACGTTACATCCATAGTGTTGCCGCGTAACGCAGACATATGAGCTGGTGAAAATTCATCTGGCTGTAACAACAATGGCTGTGCATCAGTGATTTCACCACCACTAAATAATTCTTGCGAAGTGTCAAATGCAGCGGAAGTGGTGCTAGTAGTAGCGCTGGTGGCTGAGCAAGATGAGGTGTTCTGTGTCGCTAAATACTCAACCACGTCCTGACAATCTTGGGACGTGATGGGACGTGCCTTCTTCCGAGCACTGTACTGTGGGCCAGGTCCACACGAAATTACATTTACACGACCTCGCGCAGACCTGCCGGGTGGCCTTCCTCTGCCTCTGGCACTACCTCTTCCTCTACCTGTTTTGTCCATATCGGGTATGCACGGAGTGGTATATCACACTGCGTGCACTCACGTAGGTAGGTGGGTTCACTTAACTGCACAGGTATGCGCACTGATGCGGTGGGTTCACTGAACAGTACAGGTATACAGTGGCGGGTTCACTGAACAGAACAGGTATACAGTGGCGGGTTCACAGAACAGGTATGCAGTGGCAGGTTCACTGAACACAACAGGTATGCAGTGGCGTGTTCACTAAACAGGTATACAGTGGCGGGTCCACTGAACAGAACAGGTATACAGTGGCGGGTTCACAGAACAGGTATGCAGTGGCAGGTTCACTGAACACAACAGGTATGCAGTGGCAGGTTCACTGAACACAACAGGTAAGCAGTGGCGTGTTCACTAAACAGGTATTCAGTGGCGGGTCCACTGAACAGAACAGGTATACAGTGGCGGGTTCACAGAACAGGTATGCAGTGGCAGGTTCACTGAACACAACAGGTATGCAGTGGCAGGTTCACTGAACACAACAGGTATGCAGTGGCGTGTTCACTAAACAGGTATACAGTGGCGGGTCCACTGAACAGAACAGGTATACAGTGGCGGGTTCACAGAACAGGTATACAGTGGCGGGTCCACTGAACAGAACAGGTATACAGTGGCGGGTTCACAGAACAGGTATGCATTGGCAGGTTCACTGAACACAACAGGTATGCAGTGGCGTGTTCACTAAACAGGTATACAGTGGCGGGTCCACTGAACAGAACAGGTATACAGTGGCGGGATCACAGAACAGGTATACAGTGGCAGGATCACTGAACAGGTATGCACTGGCAGGATCACTGAACAGGTATGCAGTGGCAGGATCACAGTACAGGTATGCAGTGGGTTGAGGGCTCACTGAACAGAACAGGTATGCAGCCAGGAAAAGCTAAGCCTAACTAATCTTTCCCTAGAGACAGACAGCAGCTCGCCCTACACTCTCTAATGCAGGCACACGAGTGGCCGTAATGGCCGCCGCTGCCTGCCTTATATAAGGGGGGGGGGGGGGGGGCTCCAGGGGCTAGTGTAGCCTAATTGGCTACACTGGGCCTGCTGACTGTGATGTAGAGGGTCAAAGTTGACCCTCCATGTGCATTATGGGGCGAACCGAACTTCCGCAAAACGTTCGCGTGCGGCACCCGCACGCGAACCACGTAAGTTCGCCGGCGAACCGTTCGGCCCAACTCTATTCCTGCATACTCTGATCGCCGAAGGCGATCGGAGTGGGTGGGGGGATGCCGCCGCTCAGCGGCTATCATGTAGCGAGCCCTGGGCTCGCTACATGATTTAAAAAAAAAAAAAAAAAAAAAAAGTGCGGCGCTGCCTCCTTGCCGGATTTTTTAGACCGGCAAGGAGGTTAATATAAGCAAAGGGACTGGAATACATCCATCAGATTATCCAAGCTCAGATACTTAATATAGATAAAAGTTCAGCAATCCTCCAGCCAGTCACAGAGATGTGCATCCATGCCAAGGAGGAAGACAGCCGCAGGAGATCTAGTGATCATGCATCAAATGCGGTTTAGTCTGTGCAAAGCAGCCTGGTTAAGCAACAATCAAAAGCAGAGAAGGCACATAGGCACAGTTGCAAAGCAGAGTTAATAAGCAAAAGCTCCGTATAAGCAGATAACCACAAGCAACAGTCCAGCCTTTGAAGTAACAAACAATTGCTTGTATGCAGCCAAAATGGCGGCCAGCAGACAGATATATGTATAGCAGTGAAGTTGCTGTCTCACAAAGGGCTTACATGCTCCAAAGATTGTTCATATCTGTGAAGAAACGCGGAAAAGCCGCCATCCCTCAACGTGAGGCGGCTGTTTCCGCGTCCAGCATGGCGTCACAACGCGGAAAAACCGCCGCATGCCGCATAGGCAGGGCGGCGGAATCCGCGTTGGGAACGGCAGAATCCGCATTGGAACTGGATACATTGCAAGACAGTACTGGTGTGGCTGGGACTGATAGTCCACCTAGATTCAGAGTGACACGCGCGCGCGCACAGAGGCAGAGCTTAAATAACAGCCAGAAAGGAGTCAGCTGACCAGGCGGGTCAGCTGACATTTTCCACCACTCTCATTGATCCAGCAATTAGGGAGGTCCTGGTAAGGTCCTTGTGTATATATACCACTGGCTGTTCCTTTGCTCTTTGTCTGGCGTGCGATCACATACGTGGGAGCACCCAGATCCGTAGTCAGATCCGTAAGTGTGCCGGGACCAGCTGGAGCTGTAATCCTACACTTAGCTAGATTCTGTTGATAGCTAAAGTACTAGTTTGATTGTGATTATCTGTTATGACCCTTTGCCTGCCTGACTATCCTCCTGAACTCTGATCTTGCACCTCGATATTTCTGATACTCTGTTGCCGAACCCTGGCTCGTTCCTAGACTCCGCCTCTGCCTCCTGATTTTGTACCTCGATATATCTGATACCCTGTTGCCGAACCTCGCCTGTACCTAGACTCTGCCTTTGCCTCCTGATCTTGTACTTTATCTGTCCGTGTGTGTACGACCTGGCTTGTCTGACCTCGAGAACCGACCTTACTATTGGAGGCGGTTCCCCGTCCTGTTAGTGACACCTCCTCCTGAGTGTCACTTTCAGACAATCCTTCCTACTGTCAGTCTGACTCCTCCCGTCTTGGAGAGCTCAGGTCTGCGGAAAGAATCTGTGCAGTACTCCTTGCTGCACTGAGGCATAGTCCTCTAAGTGTTACTGTTACACCAAACACTACACTCTACTCAGGTGAACAGAGGTTAGCTGGTATATCGGATTATTGGTGATACTGCAGATCACTTATAATCTGGTATATATCTGTATTCCCAGTGATACTGCAGATCACCGGTAATCAGATCCTCTCTGTGCTCCACCGATCGTTACAATATCAAGGCAGCAATGGGATGCTTGTTTGAGGCTCAATCGAGGTGCTGATGACCATATGAAGTCCAGAGGCTGCATAGGGACATGGCCAGGTCCACGTGCAGGAGGATGATGGAGGTCGGGACGCAGCACATGCGTCCTCGACCGGTTTCGCCGGACTTCCGGCTTCCATTGGAGGTGTGCTTCACTATTAAATTATATGGCACCAATTTCTGCAGTTAATAGCAAACCTCCTATACATGCTATCGTCACCAAACTTGCTATATATGTGTGGCCCAGTGCACACCAAAAACCGCTAGTGGATCTACAAGGGCTGGCGATTTATTTTTGAAGCTGTTTTTCAGAGCGATTCTAGGCATGTTTAGGCCCCATTCACACCTAAAACCGCAAAATGACGGTGATTAATGCCGGCGTTTTGCGGGAGTGAATTTTCCATGATTAACACAGAAAAATCACTGGACACTGCAGCGTTTTGGGAGCGATCGCGATTAGCGGTGCTATGCATGCTAATCGCGTTCGCTAATCGCCGGCAAAACGTAACATGTCATGCGTTTGCGGTTAACGCTAACCGCAAACGCGGCAGTGAGAACACAGCCATAGGCTTACATGGGTTAGCGATTTTTAAAAACTGCTAGCGTTTTGCGCTGAGTGGGAATCGCACGATTCCCGCTCAAGTGGATATGGGGCCTTAGGCCTCTTGCACACTGCAATTGATTCCGATTCAGATTCCGCTTTTAATCAGTTTTTACATCCGATTCAGATTCCGATTTGCAGTTTGCTCCCTGCACACTGCAAATCGGAATCTGAATCGGATGTAAAAACTGATTAAAAAGCGGAATCTGAATCGGAATCACTTGCAGTGTGCAAGAGGTCTCAGGGCTGGAACCCACAGGAGCGCATTTGGCAGCGTTTTGGCAGCGCTGCGATACGCTAGCAGTTTGCCAAAACGCTGGGCTAATGTTAATGGATGGGGCAACTTCCACAGGAGCGTTTGCGTTTCTCAGAAACGCAAACACAGGACGTGCAGCATTTTGGGAGCGTTAGCGCTTCAATGTAAAGTATTGAACCGCTAGCGGAAACGCTCAGCAAAACCTAAACTGAGCGGTTTTGCTAGCGTTTTGCGGTTCAGCACACTGTAACAAAATGAAAAATAATTCACAGGACCAATCAGGATAAAAACGCAAAACGCTAGGCACCCGCTGGGGAAAAAAATACTATGTTGCAAAACACGACCAAAAACGCGCATGAATCCGCTTGCAAACCGCTCAGACAAAACGCTAGCGGTTGCGTTTTGCGTTTGCTGTTTTCAGTGGGTTCCAGGCCTCAGAGAGATTTTCTAAACATGCCTAGCATTTTTGTAGCTTTTTTTGTGTAGCAGATTGTATATTTTGTTGTAGTAGAGCTGTTACTGAACAGCTTCTGTAACAAAATGCCTGGAAAATCACTCTGACCTCGTGGTTTTTAGAGCGATTTTCCACTTTCCTATACTTGACATTGAGACAGAAATGCCTCAGAAAACTGCAAAAAAAAGCTACAAGACTCGAGTCTGCGTTTGGGGAAAAAAATAACCGCTCTGGTGTGCACCATCCCATTCGAATTCATTAGCCAAGCGGTTTACACCCTGCAAGCGTTTTAAAAAACGCTCAGAACCGCTCTTGGTGTGCACCAGTCCTTAGAGTGACCAGTAGGAACATGGGGAAGAAAACATTTTGTGAAAAGACCATGTCGTTTTTGAGATAATCTGTTTTAGGCCTCTTGCACACTGCATGCATTTCAGATTCCGATTCCGCTTTTTAATCTGTTTTTACATCCGATTCCGATTCAGATTTTTAATCTTAACTGCATGCTGCGTTTTTTGATCCGTTTTTCTGTTGAATGTATTCAAGGAAAATCGGAAACGGAATCGGAATCGGAAACGGAATCGGAATCGGAATCGGAAAACGGATTTGCAGTGTGCAGGGAGCCTAAAAGTTTCATAGAAAACAAACCTGTAAAATGACACTTTGGAACAATAATTTTCAGAAAACAGTGACCCCAACAAAATGGCCACCGGTAATCCCCGGGCCCCGGAATCTACTTTACAGTGGCAGAATGAGGGGTTTCCCACATGGATTGGGGGACAAGGGCACCCCCTCCCCTTGCCCCTGCACCCCTTATCTGTGTGGGAAACCGCTCATTCTTCCACTGTAATGTGGACCCCGGGGACCGGGATTACTGATGGTCACAGTTTTCCGAAGATACTTGTTTGGGAAGCCAACTTTCGGGTTTCCAGCCAACACAGATTGCATGCAACACAGATTGCAGAGGCAGTTTAAAGTAATTTAGCGCCGGGAGTTCTTCTGTAATGTCAGGTACGCGGGATCTCCTGAGAGGATATTAGGATCGCTTCTGAGGATACTGGTGTGGTATTATCCAAAGGTAAGTGTTTCTAGTTATTTCAGAACTTTAAAGGACAATTGAAGTAAGACGAATATGGAGGCTGCCATATTGATTTCCTGTTAAACAATTCTAGTTGCCTGGCAGCCCCGCTGATCTATTTGGCTGCAGTAGTGTCTGAATCACATCAGAAACAAGCATGCAGATCTGACAATAATGTCAGAAACACCTGATCTGTTGCATGCTTGTTCAGGGGCTATGGCTAGAAGGATTAGAGGCAGAAGATAAGCAGGGCTGCCAGGCAAATGGTATTGCTTCAAAGGAAATGAATATGGCAGCCATCATAGCCGATCGCGGCTCGCAGGCTAATTGTAAACACGCGGGGACGAAATCCCCGCTGTTTACATCATACGGCGCTGCTGGAGGCTTAGAGGAGGCCCCCCCCCCCCGCTCGGCCACATGGAGCAGCGGCAATCAGACCCCCCCCCAGCAGGTCGTCCTCCTAGTGGGGAAAAAGGGGGGAAGTCTGGTCGCCCTGCCTCACTGCTGATCGGTGCTGTGGGCTAGAGAGCCCACACAGCACAGATCAGCAAAAAACAGCCCAGTCCTTAAGTGGTTAAATACGTTTCTCCAATAATCATGCTCATCATCATTATTAAAAATGAAGAAAATGGACATTGTGGAGCCGCCCCCTCTCCCCCTCGGGCCTCTTTAACCCCTTGTCCCCATGCAGACCCAGTACATAAAAAATCAGATGAAATCTCATAACTGATGAACACCGGAATCAGTTAAAATGCATCAGTTGTTTTCATTCTCCAGTGTCAACCCAGCCTCAAGGCAGCCACATGCTTTACAATTTTTCCGTTTGATTTTTATCACAATTCTTTGAAATTGTTTGTACAGAAACATGTAAAGTTGTTTATATTCAACCGAGAGATTTGATTGAATTTCCCATTTATTTATTTATTTGTTTATTTATTTGTTTGTTTATTTTTTTCGAGATTGAACATGTTGGAAAATTCAGACCAACTTTACCAATAATTGTATGGTGTGTGGGAGGGTTGTCAAATTGTATTCAACCTAAATAAATTGTAGGTAACGACTCAGTACATACCAAACTCTATTTATTTATTGTTTGTATAAACAATAAAACGGATTGAATTATGAAAGTGTGTATGTACATTAACCACTTTAGCCTCGTAGTGCTTCCTGTAAGCGTCCTTCTGGACGCTTACAGGTCGCATGAACACAAATTCACTGTGGCCATCTTGTGGCCAAATAGTAAAACTACACCCTAAAGCATTTTACATATACAAATACATTAGTTTTACACAATAAATTAACTCATTACCTCCCACACTCCCCATAAATAGTTACCTTAGGGACTGAACTTTTTAAATATTTATGTCAAGAGGGTATAACACAGTTACTTTATAAACTATGGGCTTGTTATTAGGAATGGATGCAAAATTGAAAAAATGCACCTTTATTTCCAAATAAAATATTGGCGCCAAACATTGTGATAGGGGCATAATTTAAATGGTTTTATAAGCGGGACAAATGGGCAAATACATGTCATATTTTAATTACAGTAGCATGCATTATTTAAAAACTATAATGGCCGAAAACTGAAAAATAATAATTTTTTCCCACATTTTTTTCCTATTTTCCCATTAAACCACATTTAGAATAAAATAATTCTTGGCATAATGTCCCACCTAAAGAAAGCCTAATTGGTGGCGAAAAAAACAAGATATAGTTCATTTCATTGCGATAAGTAATAATAAAGTTATAGACGAATGAATGGAAAGAGCGCTGAAAGGTGAAAATTGCTCTGTTGCTCAAGGGGTAAAACCCCTCAGTGGTGAAGTGATTAAACATAATGGAAATATTATGGTGTGTAGTGGAAAAAATAACATTTATGTAACAGTGATTGCATTCTACTTGTTTGATGTACTCATATATTTTAATTCATAAAC